>NW_026599829.1:7500-10000 GCF_029784135.1 Toxorhynchites rutilus septentrionalis
TGTTCGACACACCGTACTGCACAGGGTTCGCATGGCACACGAGAGAGCGACAATCGCCTTATGCCCCTTCGACGCTCACAACGCACGACCCGACACCACACACTGGAGTACGCACATCTTACCACCACCAGGGGGGTGGTTCGACATGCGAAGCTCACCGGAATCGTATGACGCTCACCCGTCGGGGTTACCCCCTTCCGATGGATGGCCATCCGACTCACTGGATTCGATAGACGTTCGACCCTACCGACAGTAACTTGACCCCACCCGTACGGCATCGTACTACCGAACATCCATACAAGCTTCGCAAGTTATGCCTCAAACTTTTCACTCACCAACTTTCCCCACAATAGTGTAAAACATGGTCATACCAACGTTGCCTCGGCATGGGTATATACCGCACTGGGGGCATCGTTATAGGGGTGCCTTGGATAGACTTGTACCACTAGCCGAGACACCATGCTGGGTCGGGAAATGTTCACGCACCGCAATCGGTACCAGTGCCGGGTGTCGGTCATATTCCGATGGGGGGTAACCCTACTATTGAACTCGTACTTGTACTTGGGCCGTGCCTAAGGTGTTGGTTGTTTCAATAGTTGGTTACTTGTTTCAATAGTTGACATTTTTTCAATAGTTGAACTTTTTTCCAACAGTTTCAGTTTTCCCGTAGGTAAAGATGATGATGTGTGACCAATGTGTGAATGTGTTGTTTTTTTTTTTTTCAATAGTCATGTACGCGCCGTTGTCGATGTAATACTGCGGGTGAGAAATAAAACAAACTGTTGTGCTGTGCTGTGCTTGATGTTGGCTTGGTGTTATTGTATTATCGAATTGGACTTAATACCAGTGCCGGGCCGATGCACACACTGCGTACTGCGAGTGCTGGCTCGCGCAGTGAGAAATTAAACAAACTGTTGCGCTGTTGTGTTGTGTGCGCTGTGTGGGGGAGACTTTTCATCACACTTGACACGCGCATTCTTACCCTCGATGTTGCCTTGGTGTTATTGTGTTATCGAATTGGACTTAATATCAGTGCCGGACTGTTGCGCTGTTGTGTTGTGTGCGCTGTGCGGGGGACTTTTCCAACACTTGACACTTTGCATTCCGGGACGTGGACGCTTTCCGGGTCTTGGTGTTATTGCCGACGGGGCAGCGTTATACACATTTCGTACTGCGAGTGCTGGCTTGCGCAGTGAGAAATTCAACAAACCGTTGCGCTGTTGTGTTGTGTGCGCTGTGTGGGGGACTTTTCCAACACTTGACACTTTGCATTCCGGGACGTGGACGCGTTCTGGGACTTGGTGTTATTGCCGACGGGGCAGTGTTTTACACATTGCGTACTGCGGGGGTTGGCTCGCGCAGCGCTGTTGTGTGCTGTATGCTGGGGGGACTTGGACGCTTTCTGGGACTTAGTGTTATTGTCGGCGGGGCAGTGTTTTACACATTGCGTACTGCGGGTGCTGGCTTGCGCAGTGAGAAATTCAACAAACCGTTGCGCTGTTGTGTTGTGTGCGCTGTGTGGGGGACTTTTCCAACACTTGACACTTTGCATTCCGGGACGTGGACGCGTTCTGGGACTTGGTGTTATTGCCGACGGGGCAGTGTTATACACACTGCGTACTGCGAGTGCTGGCTTGCGCAGTGAGAAATTCAACAAACCGTTGCGCTGTTGTGTTGTGTGCGCTGTGTGGGGGACTTTTCCAACACTTGACACTTTGCATTCCGGGACGTGGACGCGTTCTGGGACTTGGTGTTATTGCCGACGGGGCAGTGTTATACACACTGCGTACTGCGAGTGCTGGCTTGCGCAGTGAGAAATTCAACAAACCGTTGCGCTGTTGTGTTGTGTGCGCTGTGTGGGGGACTTTTCCAACACTTGACACTTTGCATTCCGGGACGTGGACGCGTTCTGGGACTTGGTGTTATTGCCGACGGGGCAGTGTTATACACACTGCGTACTGCGAGTGCTGGCTTGCGCAGTGAGAAATTCAACAAACCGTTGCGCTGTTGTGTTGTGTGCGCTGTGTGGGGGACTTTTCCAACACTTGACACTTTGCATTCCGGGACGTGGACGCGTTCTGGGACTTGGTGTTATTGCCGACGGGGCAGTGTTATACACACTGCGTACTGCGAGTGCTGGCTTGCGCAGTGAGAAATTCAACAAACCGTTGCGCTGTTGTGTTGTGTGCGCTGTGTGGGGGACTTTTCCAACACTTGACACTTTGCATTCCGGGACGTGGACGCGTTCTGGGACTTGGTGTTATTGTCGGCGGGGCAGTGTTTTACACATTGCGTACTGCGGGTGCTGGCTTGCGCAGTGAGAAATTCAACAAACCGTTGCGCTGTTGTGTTGTGTGCGCTGTGTGGGGGACTTTTCCAACACTTGACACTTTGCATTCCGGGACGTGGACGCGTTCTGGGACTTGGTGTTATTGCCGACGGGGCAGTGTTATACACACTGCGTACTGCGAGTGCTGGCTTGCGCAGTGAGAAATTCAAC
>NW_026599829.1:20000-21315 GCF_029784135.1 Toxorhynchites rutilus septentrionalis
CTGTTGTGTGCTGTATGCTGGGGGGACTTGGACGCTTTCTGGGACTTAGTGTTATTGTCGGCGGGGCAGTGTTTTACACATTGCGTACTGCGGGTGCTGGCTTGCGCAGTGAGAAATTCAACAAACCGTTGCGCTGTTGTGTTGTGTGCGCTGTGTGGGGGACTTTTCCAACACTTGACACTTTGCATTCCGGGACGTGGACGCGTTCTGGGACTTGGTGTTATTGCCGACGGGGCAGTGTTATACACACTGCGTACTGCGAGTGCTGGCTTGCGCAGTGAGAAATTCAACAAACCGTTGCGCTGTTGTGTTGTGTGCGCTGTGTGGGGGACTTTTCCAACACTTGACACTTTGCATTCCGGGACGTGGACGCGTTCTGGGACTTGGTGTTATTGCCGACGGGGCAGTGTTATACACACTGCGTACTGCGAGTGCTGGCTTGCGCAGTGAGAAATTCAACAAACCGTTGCGCTGTTGTGTTGTGTGCGCTGTGTGGGGGACTTTTCCAACACTTGACACTTTGCATTCCGGGACGTGGACGCGTTCTGGGACTTGGTGTTATTGCCGACGGGGCAGTGTTATACACACTGCGTACTGCGAGTGCTGGCTTGCGCAGTGAGAAATTCAACAAACCGTTGCGCTGTTGTGTTGTGTGCGCTGTGTGGGGGACTTTTCCAACACTTGACACTTTGCATTCCGGGACGTGGACGCGTTCTGGGACTTGGTGTTATTGCCGACGGGGCAGTGTTATACACACTGCGTACTGCGAGTGCTGGCTTGCGCAGTGAGAAATTCAACAAACCGTTGCGCTGTTGTGTTGTGTGCGCTGTGTGGGGGACTTTTCCAACACTTGACACTTTGCATTCCGGGACGTGGACGCGTTCTGGGACTTGGTGTTATTGTCGGCGGGGCAGTGTTTTACACATTGCGTACTGCGGGTGCTGGCTTGCGCAGTGAGAAATTCAACAAACCGTTGCGCTGTTGTGTTGTGTGCGCTGTGTGGGGGACTTTTCCAACACTTGACACTTTGCATTCCGGGACGTGGACGCGTTCTGGGACTTGGTGTTATTGCCGACGGGGCAGTGTTATACACACTGCGTACTGCGAGTGCTGGCTTGCGCAGTGAGAAATTCAACAAACCGTTGCGCTGTTGTGTTGTGTGCGCTGTGTGGGGGACTTTTCCAACACTTGACACTTTGCATTCCGGGACGTGGACGCGTTCTGGGACTTGGTGTTATTGCCGACGGGGCAGTGTTATACACACTGCGTACTGCGAGTGCTGGCTTGCGCAGTGAGAAATTCAACAAACCGTTGC
>NW_026599830.1:0-21151 GCF_029784135.1 Toxorhynchites rutilus septentrionalis
TTAGGCTGTCAAAAAAAGTCCTGCGGTATTTTTTTTGAATTTTCATTTGTTCATAAAATTAGTTACAATCATCTGTTTTAAGTCAAATATGCGCCGTTTTGTTCGATGACTTGTTCCCAACGAGATGCCAACTTCATAATACCCCTGTTATAGAAGCTCGCTTCCTTATTGGCAAAAACCTCGGATAGCCAATTTTCACAGGCCTCTTTTGTGGCTAACTTCTGACTACCTAGCTCGTTCGCCATGGACAAAAACAGGTGGTAGTCACTTGGTGCAAGGTCCGGACTATACGGCGGATGCAAAAGAACCTCCCATCCGAGCTCCCGCAGCTTCTGGCGCGTCACCAAAGAAGTGTGTGGCCTGGCGTTGTCCTGATGGAAGACAATGCGGCCTCTGTTTATCAAAGATGGCCTCTTCTTCATGAGTGCTACCTTCAAGCGGTCCAGATGTTGGCAGTACAGGTCCGAATTGAGCGTTTGGCCATAGGGAAGCAGCTCATAATAGATTATTCCTTGAGAATCCCACCAAACACACAGCAGAACCTTCCTGGCCGTTAATGAGGACTTGGCCACCATCTGAGCCGCTTCAGCGAGCTTCGACCACGACCGTTTGCGCTTCACGTTGTCGTAAGTGACCCACTTTTCATCGCCAGTCACCATCCGCTTCAGAAACGGGTCGATTTTGTTGCGATTCAGCAGCGATTCACATGCGTCGATACGGTCAAAGATGTTTTTTTGCGTCAACGTGTGTGGCACCCATACATCGAGCTTCTTTGTGAATCCAGGCTTCTTCAAATGGTTAATAACGGTTTGATGACTTATCCCCAGCTCTTGGCCGATGCTACGGCTGCTACTATGCCGGTCATTCTCGGCTAATTCAGCGATTTTGTCGCAATTTTCGATGACAGGCCTTCCGGAGCGTGGCGCATCTTCGACGACCTCTACACCAGAACGAAAACGTTGAAACCATCGTTGTGCGGTGGAAATGGAAACTGTATCGGGTCCATAAACTGCACAAATTTTATTGGCAGCTTGAGATGCATTTTTGCCTTTGTCATAGTAGTACTGTAAAATATGTCGGATTTTCTCTTCATTTTGCTCCATATTTGCGACACTATAACTCACGACGAACGACTTAACCAAACAAAACACTGTCAGGGACTATATTATAGCGCGCATATAACTAGAACTACGCGCTTACAACGACACCTCGCGGAAATACCGCAGGACTTTTTTGACAGCCTAATATTAAATATGAAATTATAAAAATACATACTATTTCAAACAAACTATTGGATAACTATGCAATAAAAAAAAGAAGATTTTTCGAATTTCGCCGTTTATTCATCTTGTTGAATAAGTCTCATTTCTTATGGTAACGTATGCATTAAGAAAATGGACTTTTTGGTGATAAAAAAACTGAAACAGATAATAAGGTTTGATAAATTTTCCATGAAAGGTAATTATATTAGCTAATTTGCAAAAAAATCTACGCCTTTGCTAGCGGCCTTCTGGCAGTTAACTTGGACATTCGCCATGGCGGCACAGGCACTTCATACTATAAATTTCCCCGCTCACAGCCAGTTCGGAGCGGCTTCGACATCCACTTCCAGAAAAATCGACTTGACCATCTAATTTAGCTGTTGCCTCTGCGTAATTGCCTGCAGCTCCGAGACCAGTGGACGGGACTTCCGCTCCCTGATATGTATGTTTATGTTCGCCAGGTACTTTTTCATTTTTTGGCCGGTTGCATCGACCTCCCGGTCAAGCGCACGCAGCGATGTCGCCACGTTTCCCTCGATCTTCCTCTGCAGCATCCTTTGGAGCTTCTTGTCGCTAAGGGTCGTCGGCCGTCCGGAACCGGGCTTTCTTCCGATGCTCTGATTGTTGTCCAATAGTTCCAAGATGTTGTAGATGCCGGAACGGGCGTCTCCACAAAGTGCCACACGACCGTTTCCGTGTCCGTTTTCGACGCGACGAGGTACCGTTCATTGAACGCGCACACTTCTGAACGGAGTACCTCACTGTTTTCGCCATCACGGTCAGAGTTCGTTTGATAGAGCTGTCAATTCTTTTCTGCTGACTCATGGGTTACTATGGTTGATGCTGCATGGGTAGTTTCGTTAGTGCGTGTGAAGGTAAGCCTATGAAAAATCGCCAATTTACGTCCGTACAATTTATTATGTTTGAAACATAACTTTGAACAATTGAATCAAACCATATCTGAACGAAAGTTCGACGATCTCCGTCACTGTATTGCCGTCTGAAACGAGCAAAATCGGCCATCAGCATAAAACAGTTTAACACCTGCTTCCTGTGATTGCAGTGTTTTACTACACATCACCATCACACCTGATGCTGTAAGAGACGCGTCTATATTTATCGCCGTAAAACTCTTTTTTTTGCCCAGTGTATTTATTAATTTATGTTTTATTTACTGATTTATTTATTCATTTATTTGTTTATTAATTAATTAATTAATTAATTAATTAATTAATTAATTTATTTATTTATTTATTTATTCATTTATTTATTTATTCATTTATTTATTTATTTATTTATTGGGTTGGGGAAAAAGAAATGTCGAATATTGTCAATATATGGCGACACTTAAACATATCTTGTGTTCTACTTATCGCATCTGGTCATACTATACGGCTATTTAAAGACGACAATCTGTGCTACAAGTGTCGTTTTGACAGTGTTGTGATTGTCCTTTTCAGTCTCAAATTATAGCGCGTCAAAGATGGAGTCCACCAAGCAAGAAATTCGCCATATTTTACGTTTTTACTGCCTGCGAGGTAAAACTGCAACGAAGGCGGCCGAAATAAATCGTGTAGTTTATGGACCCGATACTGTAACGATTCGCACAGCACAGCGTTGGTTTGATCGATTTCGTTCTGGTGTAGTGGCTGTCGAAGATACACCCCGTACTGGTAGGTCAATCGTCGTGGAAACCGATAAAATCGTTGAAATCATTCAAGTAGACCGGCATGTGAGCACTCGCTCGATTGGCCAGGAACTGGGTATAGACCAGAAAACCGTTTGGAACCATTTGCAGAAGATTGGATTCCAAAAAAAGCTGGATGTATGGGTGCCACACGAGTTGACGCAAAAAAATCTTTTAGACCGAATCAACGCCTGCGATGCACTGCTGAAACGGAACGAACTCGACCCATTTTTGAAAAAGTTGGTGACTAAAAGATGATGAAAAGTGGATCACGTACGACAACCTAAAGCGAAAAAAGTCGTGGTCGAAGCGCGGTGAGCCGGCCCAAACCATAGTCAAGCCCGGATTGACGGCCATGCAAAACGTTCTTGGTGATACTAAGTTGGCCTCAAAAGAGGCTTGCGAAATCTGACTGTCTGAGTTTTTTTTGCTAATAAGGAGTAGGGGTTTTATAAGGGGGGGGGGGGGGATGTAATGAAGTTGCCTCCTAAATGGCATCAAGTTTGCGAACAAAACGGCGCATATTTCACTTAAATTGGATAATTTGAAGTATGTTATTATTTAACATACTTCAAATTTCGATCAGAAATACGACATTTCTTTTTCCCCAACCCAATATTTATCACCGTCTCGAATTGTTTATAATTCCACAGACTGAATTCTTATATTGAATTCTTAATCCTATTTTTAAAGACTGTTTTGGACACGTTAAAATCGAACATGGCACAAGAACTATTGAATTCACGGAAACAATTCTCTAAGGGGTTTTGGAATCCGTCAAACCGATATAGTGGTTCTCAGATTTTGTTCCTAATCGCAAAATATTAGACCGGCATTTTTATTATTAGGATACCCATTTCCATTTTAGGGTGCTCCGAAAAATTATTTTTTCCCATTTTTTCCAAAAACGACTTTTTTCGAAAATTTATAACATTTTAGCCAATGGACCGATTCAGATGATCGTCATACCAAATAAAAACCGATTACCTGGTCTATTTTTTAAAAAATAATAAATTTGCAAAAAAGTAGAATTTGTTTTTCGTAACTATTGATTGTATTTGTTTTTATAGTTTATATGGTCTCGGGATCAACGGCGCTTTTTTATATTTTTTCTTGAAAGATGAGGGTTTTTTACATGACATATCCAAAGAGATGTGTTTTTTCCGTTTTTGAGTTACGATTTTAAAAGTTAACCGATGGTCTGAAAAATCATTTTTCTCTTTTTTTTTTTTTCCGAAAATTACTTTTTTCAAAAATTCATAACTTTTTTACTACTGGACCGATTCAGATAATCGACATATTGAATTGATATTGTTATATAGTCTAGTCGCAAAGGAATATTGAACGAAGACTGAAAACATGTAAACTTTGAAAACTTACAATTCAAAAACGAAAAAAAAATACACGTTTGATTTTTTTTATATAATATGTAAAAAACTCAGCTTTCCAGAAAAAAATATAAAAAATATAGTACCCTTGGTCCCGAGACCATTTCAACTATAAAAATCAAATACAAGCAATAAAAACGAAAAACAAACGCAAATGGAATATTTTTTTTGAAGAAGACCAGATAATTGAATTCAATTTGATCGATCATCTAAATCGGTCGAGTAGTTCAAAAGTTATGAATTAAAAAAAAAAAGCAATTTTTGGAAAAAAGGTAAAAAAATGATTTTTTGAACCATCGGTTAGCTTTGAAAAAATCATGACTTGAAAAATAAAAAGAACAATCTTTGATTTAAAGATATTTGATGTAAAAAATTCGCAGCTTTCAGGAAAAAATATGATAAAAATAGCACGAGATCATGTAAACTATAAAAAAGTAGGGTCTGGGGTCTGAGCCAGGGGCATGGACGGAAGTTTGACGTAGGACTGTGGTTGTTCAGAACACTTGGTTATTTTAAACGTAAAAGAGTTAAACTAACAGATTTCTGAACAATGAAAAGATTGTTCAGAAATCTGTTAGTTTAACTGTTTTGAAACTCCAAATAGTAGCCCTGAAAAGGGCTGTTTGTTGTATGTACTCATAAACTTCAAACGGTTTGTAACGAACAAAGAAAGACAATAAACTTCTGGCAGGAAGTTTAACTGTCTAGCTGGAAATGATTGATGAATATCAGTAGCACACATGACAGGGTGGAATGGTAGATGAAGTATATGTGGATCGGTAAACAGAACAAATTAAATCGTCATTTATTTCAAATAATATGAAATTCATGGGGAAGAAACGAAAAAACAAGTTGAAAATACTCGCGATTTCGTGATATTTTGAGGTAAAATGCACATGAAATCATGAAGTTGCTTTATTTTTAATGGATAGCTACGATATTGTGATTTCTTTCCATTGTCTTACTCTTATTATTAGGCATCGAAAACAGTAGCTTTTTTGGCGAAATAATGTTCGTTTGCAGACTCACAATCAAGTCGTATTGGCTCTACTGCTTAATCTGTCATAGTAAGAATTGAGTAATTGAGAATTATGAATATGAGTGATGAGGAATATTATTATTTCATTTCGTTTGATTTTTGTGATGCGATGTAATGATAATCGCTGCCTCCTCCTAATTAATGATCGATCACTGTATGGGTGACACCTTTCTCGTTGCTTCGATGAAATCTTGCATGAAGTTTGAGGGATGCATGGAATCGTGCATCTGATTACTTTAACATCTTGCTAATTTGTTAGATAGAACAAATTATTACACGCAATTTTGTGTTACATACAACATTCATGGGAACGAAGTTGGAAGAAAGAATGCATAACACGTTATTTACCTTCGCATCCGCTCGCAATACATACCTCTTTTATTTGTTAAATTGCTCACTTGTTTTATTATTTCCACTGTTGATGTCTAAGGCAAAAAAAAAGCTGTATAAATTTGCCGTCTAATGGTATATATATTATAACATATATCAAAAGAACGATTCTGCGTAATATGCATTTGAAAACTCTTAATAAACGTTACATTTTTCGTAGAGTTACCCCCTACATAGAAATGAAAGACGTAATTCTACGTCAAAACTAATACTTTCAATAATTCCGAGAAACAAGTCCTTTTTTTCCAAGTGTAGTATGTTTTGAAAAAAGACCAGGTAAGTGGCTTTAATTAGATATGTCGATCGTCTGAATCAGTGCAGCGGTTCAAAAGTTATGAATTTTTAAAAAGGTAATTTTTGGTAAAAAATGGAAAAAAAATCTCGAAGTACCATAAAAAAGAAATGGTCACCTTAACGAAAAATGAAACAAATACGGGTCTAATATTTTGCGATAAGAAACAAAAGCACCACTTTTCACGAATTTCTGAGAACCACTATATCGAATAGCTGTATTTAGGAGTTCATGGAGGATGGTTCATAACTCACATTGGTTATGTATATCAATTTCATCGAAATCACTATTGTGATGAGTTTGAAAATAAAATGGGGCTATCGAACATAACCGCAGCGTATGTAATTTTTCATAGAAAATCGCTCGTAGATTCGATTTTTAGTATTACATCTTTTGGATAGTTAAGATTATGCGAAGTTTAAAATAGATTTCTAGAAAAAAAATCTTTATTTGAGGTACGACGTTAAACTTTGTTGGATTGAAAATGTTTTTTAATGAAAATATTCGAAGAATATGTTCGAGACGTTACTGGTGTACTGTATATTTTCAATAAGCACTAATTCTGGATGAAAGAAGATTTTGCGCGTCGGAAACACATATTTCACGGAACAAATTAACTTTTCATTACAATTTTTCATCCTTAGCTACTAACTCATATACGCACTGCAAGACTGCAAAAGATCAATATGCAAGAGTTTAAGAAAGTTCAATAACGATTTTATTGGTTTATATAGTCTTTGGAACAATAAATTGCATTCTATACACAATTCTATCTAGTGTACTTTGACACATCTTGTCATATGTATTGGAGTTTTGCCAAATCGCAAAAAGGTTTGATCATCGATGATGCTACGAAGAAATCGATTCCACGGGACAGTTCTGCTTGTTGTTCTCAGAATTGGCTGCATTCGAGGTGATTGTAGATGTAATTTTTTTTTCAATTTTAGGTACAATGTTTGAAAAAATCGGAAAAGATCGGATCCGATTTTGTTCTTCGATGTTGTTTGGCGTGTAGAAATGAAAAGTTTCATGCCAACTCGTCTTAGGAGTTGGCAGCACCATCTCAGATAGCAGTGAAACGTTGTGGGTGTAAAGACATGGGTCATTTAAGCAACTTTGCATACTTGAAATATTCGAAAAAGAATTAGACTACTTTTTAGAAAAAGCCAATTTTTTTTATTATTTTTTTACAAAAATTTATAACTTAAAAACTATGATACTTACAAAATCCTTGTCAAAGAATGAAATATAGGAATTTGTTTAAATTTTTACAAAAAAATAGCAAAAATTTACTAACTTTTCTCTATTTAGAAACATGTCAAGAACATGTCAAACGTGAGAAGTTTAGCACAAAAATGTTACGAACAAAACATTTCAGGAGTCTTCATACAAAAATGACTTATATTCCAAAAACTATAACAGATAGAAAGTTGACGTCTTGGACAAAAGTTTATATTTTAACAATATTTAAAACTTTGTCGAATACATTATATCGCTATCTTGACTTTAAACAAAATTAGGAAAGGTTGTATTTTTTTCAAAAAAAAAAAAATATAAAAAAGTTGTTGTTCGAAAAACCTTTTCCCTGTAAAAGTGCCCATCTTCCGATGTATGGACGACGAAATTGTAAGGGCTATTTATATATATATATTTTTTTTTTGGGAATATTAAAAAATACGTTTTTAAGAAAAATGAATTTTAGTTTTCAAAATAACTTTTTTGTCAACGACATTTTTTTCAAAAAATATTGTATTTATGGTATTTTTTTTTGTAAAAATCTTAATAATTTCCTACATTTTATCCTTTGACATGAATTTTGTAGGTATCATAGTTTTGAAGTTAAAAATTTTTGTAAAAAATTAAGAAAAAAAATTGTCTTTTTCCAAAAAGTAGTCTAATTATTTTTAGAATATTTCAAGTATGCATAGTTGTTTAAGTGACCCATTTCTTTACACCCACAACGTTTCACTGCTATCTGAAATGGTTCTGCCAACGGCCAGTCGAGTTGCCATGAAATTCGCCATGTGTACATTCCAAAACCAATTTTAATGTGCTAGTATTAGAATTGGTTTTGGAATGTAGCTTAAAACCAAACCAAACATATAACCACGAATCTGTGGCAGATTCTCTCCTCGCACAAACCATTTACCAGGTAGATTCAATTACTTGCTCAAATCAAGCATGAATCAGCACACAAACTGTGGCTCCGGTAACCGACTGGTAGCTGGTGTTAGTGCTCGTTGACACCATCAGCAGCAACCATGTACTGTTCGATATTAATCGAAATAACACTAGAATTAAATGAAAGGATTGAGCTAGGGATATTTATAGTCAATTGAACTCAAATTTTGGTGAAGCTTTGCACTACTGACCAAGGCATGTTATTCGACATCAGATCTCAAGCAAGTATGGACAGACGGAATTCATTTATGAAACGTAGATGACTAGCTTTTGGCAGAACAATTCTCGAACCGCTTCGGCATCGTTATCACTCCCATGTTTCTCCATCACGCCCACAAACGTGAGCGTATGTAATCCAGCAGGATGCTAATTTATCTTAATGCGCCCATCCCAAACAAACCTAGAAACCTACCGCCAATTCGTGGGAAATTGATAAAAATCGTTCGAAGTAAATCACTATTATCGTAGTCCCAACAGGGTGAGAGAGATCGGAACGTGGAGGGCACAGACGTACAAAGAAAAAACCGCAACAGATGGCCGGAAAAGATTCCGACATCTGCAAAAGAAGATATCAATCATCCTGCGCTCCATTGAGAAAGAGGGAGTCATCCCGGGGAGAACCGTAATCGGCTGTATGTTAAATGGACTGTGTGAATCGAGTTGATATAAAACCGAGATGGATTAGCAGTTAATGGAGGATTCATCTCTCCCATTCGAGAGCAAACGACAAAAGCACAATACGCATCCGACGTTCACATTTCGACGATGAATTTGATTCAGATACTGGTGGGAATCGTTCGAATTTTTTAAGAGTGCTGCTGGTGGTAACATTTGGCCGCAAAGCGGCATCAGAGAAACCGCTGAGAATGGAATGTGATTTTCCCTCCTCGGCATGCCACGTGGGAGGCTGTCAACAATCGCGCAGATCATCATATTGGATTACACTCGACGACGGGAGGCGGTGAAAAATACCAACCGTGAAATGCTCCACGGAACATTACCAATTGAGCATCTCCTTGGGGGAATACAAAATAGCAACGAAATGCGCAAAAAAATCAATAAAGCTGATTAAAGGCAAAATTCGCAAACCAATTCGATTCGCTTCTGCTTACGTTATTTGTGAATGGTAAACACAGAATGTCTCAACCGTAAGGGTAGGTATTTCTGGAGGTCCTTCAGCTTTGGGAGATTCAAGCAAATCAACGAGGATATGGAATGACGAACATATCAGCGAAGGAGAAAATCGTGGGAAGTGTTTACATTCGTAGCGAGAAGAGCACGAATGAACAAATAGCAACTTGACAGAAGAACCGATTAACGCAATTTATGTTCTTGGTCTAAATGAAATTATGGAAAAATGTACTTTTTAAATATCGGCATCCTGTTCTCAAGAAGCGCGAAGATGGGTAAAGCACTCCCGTTAATCATCGCAACTTGTTCACTGAAATAATAATGAAATACCGAATGCAACTTGACACCACACCGAAGATGACTGTTGAAAGAAAGCTGCAGAGGCGTGAAAAGCTGCATCCAACAGCATCTTTGTTTCATATTTGATGAATACAGTCGAGCAGATACTCGAAGCTCGGAGTCGCGCGAGTCTTTCGAGACTAGAGAAAGATTCTGATGAAAGTAGGTCAAAAAGCACCGCTCTTGCTGGGAGCAAAAAAGCGGGGGTGGGGTTCAAGAGGGTCGTTTATACACGATAACCATATTCTCGCTTTTGCTTTCATGTCATACTTTTCCGTCAGAGCTGTGCTAATTAAAATACGAACGGGAGAAACGGGTTTGAAATGGATATTAATTACGAGTGTTAACACTAAATGATGGTGTATACAGTGGAAAGCTTTCTGTGCATTCGCGCGTTCCATCAATTATTGAATCATTCCATTTGGCAATTAGCAACTATTTTGCAGCTGTTCTACATTGCAGCCGTGCGAACGAGGACATGCAATTCTCTCTTTTTTAGCTTTAGGTATGGCTTTACACTACATAATAACGCTATGATGTTATGTCTTCAGTCAGTCTGTCAGCCATAGCAAAGGGCGAAATTGAATTCATGGCCACTCTTGCTGATTGTTATCCCTTTTGACAAATCAGTGACTTCCCGGAGATTTCATGACAATTCTCATATACGTGTTCTTATTACCAACATTTGTTTATTGTCGGTATATTCGTAATTATGAACCCAACTATTTTTAAGCAACCAAAAAACCGTAGCCACATTGGTCACTTAGTAAGCGATCGATCGTGAGTTCAAAAGTCAGGGCCCTCGATGATCATATTTGTGTTGTTACACGTTGTCCACGCAACAATCATTAGCGATGGAGATCGATCCACGGTCGAAATAAGATCGATTCATCCATACAACTGCTCTGCTCTGCAAGAAACATCGGGCTGCTGTTCTATTAATAACTCAACAATGATTATATCCACTGTCTCCGCTGTCCGGTGGTCTAACTGGATAATGAAAGAACTGAAGGAATACTCTTATGCCGAAAAAATGGCAACCGTGTAATGTGCTAATGGTTATAGACATGCAAACATATGCATTTTTTCTGACAGCCAAGCTGCATTGAAAGCATTGAAGTCAGTTACCTGTACTTCTAAATTAGTTTGGGAGTGTATTCAACGTCTTCAAGAGGTAGCCAAAAAAAGTGCAGTAAACCTTTTATGGGTTCCAGGGCACTGTGGAGTTGAAGGTAATGAAAAAGCAGATTTGTTAGCTAGATGTGGATCATCGAAACCATTCCTAGGACCAGAACCATTTTGTGGGGCCTCTGAATGTACCCTTAAAATGGAATTAAAGAACTGGGAAAAATCAAAGATTGATGGCATCTGGACATATAGTACAGTAGCTCGACAGGCTAAATCATTTATATCACCAAGTAAAAAAGACTTCTCAGTCTAACAAAAAAAGACCTATGCACTTTCAATGGCCTAGTGACAGGACATTGTCCAAGTAAATACCACCTAAAGAAACTAGGTAAATTGGAAGATGATATCTGTCGTTTCTGTAACCTAGAAAGTGAAAGCTCGGAACATTTGTTATGTAATTGCGAAGAACTTTTTCATAGAAGGCGCAATTTCTTTGATGAAGGTTTAATGCAACCCTCAGATGTTTGGATAGCTTCCCCCAATACAGAAATAAAGTTCATTCGTGCTATAATACCTTATTGGGATCATGCCTACAGTCAGCAAGTGGAAATCACTTCAACTAATAGCGATACGACACCCTGATAGGGCTTACAACAAATAGGGGCCCGCCACAATAGATCAAATAACTGGTCGTAGTGGAAAATGTACCCAACAGGGGGGAAAAATGTGCTAATTATACTTATTTTTTTATTAATTCGTTTATTTTTACAGGCTCAGTAGCATAAGTTTGAAGGAGCCGAATTCTTAAATATAAAATACTACTCAACTTCTTCGTGTACTTAATCGACGTTGAAAATGTCAATTATGAATTTTTGGGGGCGTGCGAAATGTATGAGGATCGGCTGCAAGGTTATTTCATCGAAGCACCAAAGCCGATCTTTCCTTGTCCCACTTAAAAACAATATAGGAGACTGTGTCCTGGTCAGGACTTTACTGTTGATATTGACGCTATATTATTCAATTCTTTTGTTCAGCATTACGGATATAATTTCAGATTGCATCGAAATTTTCGAATTATGTCATTAATAGACATTTTTAGTGGCTCTGGAAAGGGTTGATGTTTTGCGAAGTTTTGATGTGAATTTGAAATTTGATCGAATTTCACGATCCTATCGATCTTTCATGTTTTGTCCACATGTTTACACTTTTACATTTACATTTACATTTACATTTACATTTACATTTACATTTACATTTACATTTACATTTACATTTACATTTACATTTACATTTACATTTACATTTACATTTACATTTACATTTACATTTACATTTACATTTACATTTACATTTACATTTACATTTACATTTACATTTACATTTACATTTACATTTACATTTACATTTACATTTACATTTACATTTACATTTACATTTACATTTACATTTACATTTACATTTACATTTACATTTACATTTACATTTACATTTACATTTACATTTACATTTACATTTACATTTACATTTACATTTACATTTACATTTACATTTACATTTACATTTACATTTACATTTACATTTACATTTACATTTACATTTACATTTACATTTACATTTACATTTACATTTACATTTACATTTACATTTACATTTACATTTACATTTACATTTACATTTACATTTACATTTACATTTACATTTACATTTACATTTACATTTACATTTACATTTACATTTACATTTACATTTACATTTACATTTACATTTACATTTACATTTACATTTACATTTACATTTACATTTACATTTACATTTACATTTACATTTACATTTACATTTACATTTACATTTACATTTACATTTACATTTACATTTACATTTACATTTACATTTACATTTACATTTACATTTACATTTACATTTACATTTACATTTACATTTACATTTACATTTACATTTACATTTACATTTACATTTACATTTACATTTACATTTACATTTACATTTACATTTACATTTACATTTACATTTACATTTACATTTACATTTACATTTACATTTACATTTACATTTACATTTACATTTACATTTACATTTACATTTACATTTACATTTACATTTACATTTACATTTACATTTACATTTACATTTACATTTACATTTACATTTACATTTACATTTACATTTACATTTACATTTACATTTACATTTACATTTACATTTACATTTACATTTACATTTACATTTACATTTACATTTACATTTACATTTACATTTACATTTACATTTACATTTACATTTACATTTACATTTACATTTACATTTACATTTACATTTACATTTACATTTACATTTACATTTACATTTACATTTACATTTACATTTACATTTACATTTACATTTACATTTACATTTACATTTACATTTACATTTACATTTACATTTACATTTACATTTACATTTACATTTACATTTACATTTACATTTACATTTACATTTACATTTACATTTACATTTACATTTACATTTACATTTACATTTACATTTACATTTACATTTACATTTACATTTACATTTACATTTACATTTTACATACAATTACAAACAATGACAATGCTTACATTTTCTTTCATGTTTCAAGTCAAATGGATTCCGGAATACGTTTGATTTTCGATCGATCCTCAATGAATATGGTTATCGTGACGCCTAATCGATATTTTTTATTCAAATAATTTCAAACACTCACGATAATGAGTGTTTGAAATTATTTAAATCAAAAATATCAATTAGGCTTCTAATACAGCCATTCCATGCCAAACCGATGTAGTGGTTCTCAGATTCTCGTCAAAAGTGGTACTTTCGTTCTTTATCGCAAACTATTAGACCCGTATTTTTTATTTTTTTGTTAGGGTGCACATTTTCATTTTAGGGTGATCCGAAATATTGACTTTTCCCCCCTTTTTTTCTCCCAAAAATGACATTTTTCAAAAATTCATAACTTGTGAACTTCTGAACCGATTCAGACGGTCGGCATATCAAATTAAAGCTTATAAGCTAGTCATTCTACGCTTGCAAAAATTTCAGGTTTTGGTTTTGTCATTATTGATTGTATTTGTTTTTTATAGTTTTCATGGTATCGGGACCAAGAGCGCTATATTTTTTTATATTTTTTATGGAAAGCTGAGGATTTTTCCCATAACATATCCCGAAACCAGGGAGGCGTCCGATGGTCCGAAAAATCATTTTTTTCCATTTCCACTACCAAAAAAAAAACATAACTTTTGATCTACTGGACCGATTCAGATGATCGACATATCAAATTAAAGCCAATGAGATAGTCTTGTTTCAAAAAATATTACACTTTGAATAAAAAAAGATTTTGTTTTCGTAATTATTGATTATATTTGTTTCCTATAGCTTACATCGTTTCGGGACCAAGAGCGCCATATTTTTTTAATTTTTTTATGGAAAGCTGAAGATTTTTCACATTATATATCCGAATACCAGAGAGGTGTTATTTTTCGTTTTTGAGTTATGATTTTTCAAAGGTGCTCGATGGTTTAAAAAATCATTTTTCCCTTTTTTCCCAAAAATGAATTTTTTCAAAAAAATTTTTCTTTTGAACTACTTGACCGATTCAGATGATCGACATATCAAATTAAAGCCTATTAGCTAGCCTTTCTTAATAACACATTTGCCAATTAATCGGATTATAATCACATACATTCAGTCTAGTCGAAGAGAAATATTGAATGAAAATTGAAAACATTTTTATTTTTAAAAACATCATAACTTAAAAATGAATAATAACACCTCTCTGGTATTCGTATATAAAGGGTGTGTCACATCAAATTGCATCACGGAAAAAATGCTGTAGAAATTCGCCCAGTAGACCGATTCTTTTGAAAATTTTAGACAATAAAATAAAAACTATTAAACAACTTTTGGCATTTTCTTTTTAATCATACTTCGAGCCCAAGCCCGTATGCTCGCACCTTCCTCTTTACCCCGTCCATAAGGTTCTGTACAACGTCAGGTTGTAGTTTTTTTTTGAACAGAAATCCATTTTCTCTTGAAGTCCGCCTCCGATTTGACAACTTTTGGGTTCTTCCGGAGGGCCTGCTTCATAATCGCCCAATATTTCTCTATTGGGCGAAGCTCTGGCGCGTTGGGCGGGTTCATTTCCTTTGGCACGAAGGTGACCCCGTTGGCTTCGTACCACTCCAACACGTCCTTTGAATAGTGGCACGAAGCGAGATCCGGCCAGAAGATGGTCGGGCCCTCGTTCTGCTTCAATAGTGGTAGTAAGCGCTTCTGTAGGCACTCCTTAAGGTAAACCTGCCCGTTTACCGTGCCGGTCATCACGAAGGGGGCGCTCCGCTTTCCGCAAGAGCAGATCGCTTGCCACACCATGTACTTTTTGGCAAACTTGGATAGTTTCTGCTTGCGAATCTCCTCCGGAACGCTGAATTTGTCCTCTGCGGAGAAGAATAACAGGCCCGGCAGCTGACGAAAGTCCGCTTTGACGTAGGTTTCGTCGTCCATTACCAGGCAATGCGGCTTCGTCAGCATTTCGGTGTACAGCCTCCGGGCTCGCGTCTTCCCCACCATGTTTTGCCTTTCGTCGCGGTTAGGAGCCTTCTGAACCTTGTATGTACGCAGGCCCTCCCGCTGCTTGGTCCGCTGGACGAATGAACTTGACAAATGAAAGCTTATTGGCGACATCCCGGACCGAACTTCTCGGATCACGTCTAAACTGCTTAACTACGCGCTTGTGATCTTTTTCACTGACGGAGCATCCATTTTTGCCGTTCTTCACCTTCTGGTCGATGGTTAGGTTCTCGAAGTATCGTTTTAGTACTCTGCTGACCGTGGATTGGACGATTCCCAGCATCTTACCGATGTCCCGATGTGACAACTCCGGATTCTCGAAATGAGTGTACAAGATTAATTCACGACGCTCTTTTTCGTTCGACGACATTTTTCCAAATTTACGAAAAATTGACAGTGAAGCATGGCCAACTTGATCTATACACTCTATCTGATTATAAGCGAAAGCTGAAGATATAATTCCTAAAAAATAAATTTCTACAGCGTTTTTTCCGTGATGCAATTTGATGTCACACACCCTTTATTATGTGAAAAACCCTCAGCTTTCAGGAAAAAATATAAAAAAATATGGCGCTCTTGGTCCCGAAACGATGTAAGCTATAGGAAACAAATATAATCAATAATTACGAAACAATATCTTTTTTTTTATTCAAAATGTAATATTTTTTGAAACAAGACTATCTCATTGGCTTTAATTTGATATGTCGATCATCTGAATCGGTCCAGTAGATCAAAAGTTATGTTTTTTTTGTAGTGGAAATGGAAAAAAAAAGATTTTTCGGACCATTGGTTAACTTTGGAAAATCATAACTCAAAAACAAAAAAAAAACGCCTCTCTGTTTTCGACATATGTAATGTGAAAAATCCTTATCTTTCCAGAAAAAATATAAAAAATAAAGTGCCTTTAGTCCCGAGACCATGAAAACAATAAAAAACGAATAAAATCAATAATAACGAGAGCAGAATCCAAATTTTCTGCAGTTATAGTATTTTTTCAAAAAAGAGGTGATTGACTTTAATTTGACATGTCGATCATCTGAATCGGTGTAGTAGTGCAAAAGTTATGAACTTTGTAAAAAAAAGTCATTTTCGGAAAAAAGAGGAAAAAGTTAATTTTTGGGACAACCTTGAAATGGAAATGGTCACCCTAATGAAAAAAATAAAAAAAAAAATACGGGTTTCATGTCTCTAAGAAGGTGCTGCCCCTCTCTAAGGGGGGGGGGGCGTTTGGTTCTGCCATACAAATGAAACACAAATTTCAGCATTACTCGAGAATAAATCGCACAAATGAAATGAAATTTGGCATGTGGATGTTTTAGCGTGCAATAAATCAATATATGGTGGTTAGATACTCCTCCACCTCTCTTAAGGGAAAGGGGAGGAGGGCTGGTTCTGCCATACAAATGAAACACAAATTTCTGCATTACTCGAGAATTAATCAACGGAGCAACGTAACGGAGAAACATGTTATTTGCAATGGGTTGAAAAATCTTGAACGAGAATTGTGTCTGAAAATAATCTGATATTATAATGTCGAGTTTTGGTAGAAGTACTAGGAATTTTATAGTAAAAGGTAATTTTAGCGGGTAGATTAGCAGATCAATCAATGAATAATTCTGCGATTGGACCCATGAACAGCGCTTAATAAGAAAACGTGGATGTGATAACGAAAAATAAATGTTGGGCAGGACGAAGCTTGCCGGGTCAGCTGGTTTTTATAGTAAACTAAATACAATAAATTAGATATATTTTCTTTAATATCTCCATAATGGCTGCATTTAGAAGGAGATTGATGAAGAGCTTTTTTGTTTTAAATCACATCAGGATTCATAATTTGTGGCTAAAATGATTGTTAACATACGAAAATCCGAAGTTTCGGAAATTCAAAAAAATCTTTAAAAAAACACATAACAATATCACTTTTATTCGTCCTTTTGCGACGTGATTTCACGAATATTCACTGCACATTGCCTATCCCGCAGCTATCCCACACGCACACTCCACCCTCATCCTCATTCTTATTTCCATCACATTTGTGTGATTTCCATATTGAGAAGTTTGTTATAACATGTAATCATCCATTTTATTGTGACACTTATCGTATTGTCATCAGGACTTCCGAATTTCTGACCAATGTTACCACTACGCCAGATTGCCTCCAACTTCCTATTAGATGTCGAATCACCACTGAACACTATTTTCAATAATTGCTGTTACTTCATTGGACGAAACATCAAATACAACACTGAATAATAGACGAAGAGCTTTGAATAACTACTCCTGAATCGAACAGGATTATACCCCGAGCAATTACGCGAAAATCGTTCATGCTCCCAACATAAATCCTTTTGTCAACAAAAGAGCCACTCTTCTATTTCGCGAGTGCACCAGGTACCAGCGGGACACTAATTAGTGTATTGCCTCAAGGTTCCTGGGGGCGCAAGCTATGATTGTCGGGTGACGGGGATCCCCAACTCCTCCGACTGACGTCAACAGAAATCGACTGTAAATTGTGCAATTAGCAAGATATAAGCTTTCTCCCGCTACCACCACCTTCCTCGCTCGTGATGATGTAGATCGATAACATCGGCGTCGGCATCCGCAGATAAATCATTCAACTCGTTGGGCTAACGTTATCAAATGAACTGGAAGGTGTGTGTGTGTGTGTGCGCGGGGTGTTATTGTTGGGTGGAATCAATCCGAGAAATCGAGAAATGTGTCTAGCTTCGGGGGATAATTAGCGGCGAAAGAGATTTACGGCATCAAATTAGCCCCTACCTGTCCAATCTGCGAACTAGTTTATGATCTCTCACGGAGTAAATTGAAGGATTATAATCTCGGATCTGCTGTTGTTGTTGTTGCTGTGAATGAATACCGAGTGTCACTGGTTCCCAGCGGCTAATTAATTAGCGGAAAAGAGCATCATGCTGATGCAACCGCTGCATCTTGCGATTCTTGCTCGCAGAGTATGCTGAAACCGTTACCACCCCAACCAACTCAACAATTTTCCCATCGTAAAGAGCGAGATTTTATCGAACTTTTTCGTTTACACCAGAAATTGGTTTTTATCTCCCCCACGCAAGTCTGGCATAAAACTGAAAAGAATGGCTGGAAGTAAATTGAACGATGAATTTTTCGGCATCATTTCGGTTTTTTCCCCCTGGAAAGCCTTTGTCTGTGGAGAATGTCGAAGAATGGTTCCAAATATTGTAAATATTCAGCCTCTTCCTGGTTCCTAGCGTGTCTCACACGCCTCGAAGTGGTCCCATTGGAAGACTTTTTTATCCGTCCATTATTAATGATTGAATTATTAATGGTTGAGCGTGAGGAAAGATGTCCTTGTCTGACGTGGCAACATAAAAAAACGTGCTTGGCGATGTGACGGCATCTTGAACGTTGGAAGATGGATTGCGAGAGAACGAAATTAAAGTTTTCCTTTGGTTGGAATTTGAACGTAGACTTTCAAGCTAACTTGCTTACCACACTGATGGAATTACAGCATTACGACCCTATCATCCTTGACAAAATTTGCTACGCACTCTCGTTTTCATCCCAATATGGAATTTTGGTCCTGGAATTGTATGCTGAACGAATTATCCCTTTCGATCCCCCGCAGTGAATACATGTTTCGTCTCCTACGGGGCTCAAGTGTCCATCGTTGAGGAAGACTCGATATTTCCCAAATACGATACCCTGATCCCTGTCCCCTTGCCGATAATAGAGGTTCGAAGTATGCGAAAGTGTTATGTAAGTGCACACATTCCAGCGTTGTCTTCGAGAAAGAAGACCATCGGTATTTGTTCCATTCCGAAGACCGGGAAGAGCAATTTATCGCTTGTAATATGTGCGGAAATCGATGGTAAACAAGCGCCCGGACTAGCTTCGAGGAATTTATCCGCTCGGGTGAACAGAAGTCGAACGGTAGGGATCAAATCAAATCAAATTTTAAATAACTCGAGTGCCGGAGACGATATTCGTTTCGTTTGGCACGACACATTTGCATGGGCGAAAGGATATGAGTTTGTGAGAAGCGGTAGTTATCAGGATGCACTGAGAATGTTATGTGATTAAATTGTGCGTGATTAACTGTTGCAGTAACCGGACCTTGATCTCTGTTCACATTTACAACCACCTGACATGCGTTTTCGGTTTAATTGAAGTTAAACTGAAAATATGACGTTTTTTCTATTTGCTTTGTCTGAGAGTTGTGTTTAGCACAAAATGTCATCTTTCTAAAACCTCCTAGCAAACTCGATCACATTCATACGAAAAATAAAGGATTTATTTTTTCTCAAGTTAACATTACCACACAGCAGCAAAAGATCTATAAATTTTGAATATGCGAATTTCGTAATTCAATTCGCTTATTTTGTGTTCGGGGATTTTTTTTAGAATGAAACAAAATCAAGAGTTACTTTTTAGTAAAATATTATTAGTTGTCCTAAAAATGTATCGTTCCAAAGAAGCTCAAAAGATCACTCATCACTAATAAAATCGATACAACTGCGCAAAACTTGCGAAATCATCCTTGAAGTGTTCATTTTAATACGGTTGACCCGCGAGTACAAAAAATAAAGTTAGTAATCGCAAATAACAACGTCTTATATTCTCGCAGGATTCAATGTTTGTGCAACAGAGCAGCCACTTTGACGGTTTGCCGCGCTAAAGGCATTTATCGCGTTGGCAAATACTATTTGTCGAAATCAGGAAGTATTCTTTCAAATATATATTTTGTATTTTGTTTTTAACAGAGATCCGATAAGATCCTCGCAAGGGATCTATACGATGCGATGTTTAACAAATATGAACGTCGATGGCAAATTTTTTTTTCTTAACCTCCTTAAACATTTCTCAATGTTTATGATTTTTTTCGTGAGTTATTCTAAATTTTCCCGATTTTTTTCATCTTGCCTGTTTTTTATGAACTTCCTTCTGAATTAAAATCGTCCAAATTTTCTGATTTTTTTAATTTTTATAGTTTTATAAAATTGCTGAATGTTGAATTTTTATTCTAAATATTCCATATTTTATGATTTTTTTTACATTTTTTTGATTTGCTGATTTTTTTTTAAATTTGTAAATCGTTTGAACTTTCTGAATTTATTATATTTTATTTTTTTATTCTTCTATTTTTCTGAAATTTACCAATCTTTTGATAATTTTTGAAATCATTTGAAGATGTGTATTTGGAATTTTCCGAACTTCCCAGATTTTCTGAATTATCAAAATGATGGAAATCTCAAATTTCAATAAAATTTCATAATTTTGCTAAATTTATTTAACTTTTCCAATTTTTTGAATATATTATCTCTTTTTATTTTTTTTTCTAGATTTGTTAAATTTATCTTTTTTTCTAAATTTTTCTAATTTTTGCGAGTTACTAAATGTTTTTTTATTTTTTATCTAAATGTTTTGATTCTTATCCATTTAACAAAAATAAATTTTTGAAAATGTTTCGATTCTTTAATCTTTCAACTTTTTTTTTGTTCTTCTGTTTTCTATGATTTTTTTTTGTAAAAAAACTTATCATTTCTTTCTTCAGAATTATTTTAATGTATTGATTTTTTGTGATTTTCTTTTCTAATTTTTTTTCTTAATTTATCTAAATTTTCCTGAACATTTTATATATTTTCATTCTTCTTGGATTTTCAGTAGTTCACTGAATTTGTCCAAATTTTGTTTACTTTTTTTTCAATTTTTAAG
>NW_026599831.1:0-21145 GCF_029784135.1 Toxorhynchites rutilus septentrionalis
AACTAAATGAGCAAATATATGTTGTGTGTGATTTGTTCATCCATAAATTATAATTCTTAATCATAAAGGAAAAGCTAAGGTTAAAGTTAATGTTAAATGACTAGTTCTTGTAAAAATATAAGGAAAAAGTCCTAAAAAATTATTAAATATAATTAAAGAAAATAAAGAAATAAATATTAAAGTTCTTTTATTATTATTAGTTGGACCTAAAAGAGTTTTAAATTCTTTATGTAAAGTTAATAAAATATTATTTCAAATAATTTGGAATCGATTAGGGATTAATCAGTAAGAAGATGGAATAATTAATAAACCTAAAAAAGTTCTTATTCAATTTAAGGATATATTAAAAATTGTTGTTGAAGGATCAAATACTGAAAATAGATTAGTTATCATTTTCAATTTAATTTAGATTGTTTAATATTTAATAGTTGGGGGGTTGAATTTAAAGAATAAAAAAAGCAATAATAATTTTTAATATTAAAAATTATTAAAGTAAATGAAAAAATAAAGAATAAAGTTAATCATCTTAATGGAGATATTTGAGGAATTAAAAAATATTAAATTATTAATATTTTTAGTTTGACAAACTAAGGTTTTGATTAAACTAATTTTTTTTTGAGAGAAATATTAATATCATTAGAAGTAATTGCTAATTTACTATAATATGATTTAAGAGATCATTACTTGCTTTCAGTCATCTAATGAATTGATTTGAGATGAAATTCATTTAATAAAGAAATTTATTGGGATTCTTTCAATAACAATTGGTATAAAGCTATGGTTTGCTCCACAAATTTCTGAACATTGTCCAAAAAATAATCCAGGTTGATTAATTAAGAAATTAGTTTGATTTAATCGTCCTGGAGTTGCGTCAATTTTTACACCTAGGGCTGGAATTGTTCATGAATGAAGAACATCTGTGGCTGTTACTAAAATTCGAATTTGATTATTAAAAGGTAAAATAATTCGATTATCTACATCTAATAGGCGGAATCCATTTATATTAAGTTCATTGGTAGGAGTTATATAAGAGTCAAATTCTAAATTAGTAAAATTTGAATATTCATATCTTCAATATCATTGATGTCCAATAGTTTTTTAGAGTAATTAAAGGATTATTAATTTCATCTATTAAATATAAAAGACGAAGAGAGGGAAAGGCAATAAATATAAGAATAATTGCAGGTAAAATTGTTCAAATAATTTCGATTGTTTGACCATGAAGAAGATATCGATTGGTAAATTTATTGAAAAATAATATAATTATAATATAAGCAATTAATGTTGTAATTATAATTAAAATTAAAATAGTATGATCATGAAAAAAGTTTAATTGTTCTATTAAAGGAGAAATTCTATTTTGTAATCCTAAATTAGATCATGTTGCCATTTTCTATATAAAAGAAAAAATCTTTATATATGAAGCTTAAATTCATTGCACTATTCTGCCATATTAGAAATTTGATGATAAAATAGGAAGTTCTGAATATGTGTGTTCTATAGGAGGTATAGAATGATATCATTCAATTGAAGAAGAAAGTTGTATAGGGAATGAAGGAGTTCGTTTAGTAATTATACTTTCTCAAATAATAAATAGGAAAAATAAGATAGCAATTAATGAGATAGAACTACCTAAAGAAGAAATAATATTTCATGTTAAATAACTATCTGGAAAATCTGAATAACGACGAGGTATACCTGCTAATCCTAAAAAATGTTGAGGAAAAAATGTTAAATTTACTCCAATAAATATAATTATAAATTGAATTTTTAATCATAAGGGGTTTATAATTAATCCTGTTAATAAAGGATATCAATGAATAAATCCTGCTATAATTGCAAATACTGCTCCTATAGAGAGAACATAATGAAAATGAGCTACTACATAATAAGTATCATGAAGAATAATATCAATTGAAGAATTTGCTAAAATTACACCTGTTAATCCTCCTACAGTAAATAAAAAAACAAATCCTAATGATCATAATAATGTAGGATTATAATTTAATTGAGTACCATGAAGAGTAGCTAATCAACTAAAAATTTTAATTCCTGTAGGAACTGCAATAATTATAGTAGCTGAAGTAAAGTAAGCTCGAGTATCAACATCTATACCAACTGTAAATATATGATGAGCTCATACAATAAATCCTAAAAGTCCAATAGCTAATATAGCATAAATTATTCCTAAAGTCCCAAATGTTTCCTTTTTACCTCTTTCTTGAGTAATAATATGAGAAATTATTCCAAATCCTGGAAGAATTAAAATATATACCTCTGGATGTCCAAAAAATCAAAATAAATGTTGATAAAGAATTGGATCACCTCCTCCAATTGGGTCGAAAAATGAAGTATTTAAATTACGATCTGTAAGAAGTATAGTAATAGCTCCTGCTAATACGGGTAAAGATAAAAGAAGAAGAATTGCTGTAATAATTACTGATCATACAAATAAAGGTATTCGATCTAAAGAAATTCCTTCAGGTCGTATGTTAATAATAGTGGTAATAAAATTAATAGCTCCTAAAATTGAAGAAATTCCTGCTAAATGAAGAGAAAAAATTGTTAAATCAACTGATGATCCATTATGAGCAATATTAGATGAAAGAGGGGGATAAACTGTTCAACCAGTTCCTGACCCATTTTCAACTATTCTGCTTGAGAGTAATAATGTAATAGATGGAGGAAGAAGTCAAAATCTTATATTATTTATTCGTGGAAATGCTATATCAGGAGCTCCTAGTATTAAAGGTACTAATCAATTACCAAATCCTCCGATTATAATAGGTATTACTATGAAAAAAATTATTACAAATGCATGGGCGGTTACAATTACATTATAAATTTGATCATTACCAATAAATATTCCTGGTTGTCTTAGTTCTAAACGAATTAAAATTCTTATTGATGTTCCAATTATCCCTGCTCATGCTCCAAAAATAAAATATAAAGTTCCAATATCTTTATGATTTGTAGAAAATAGCCATTGTCGCGATTGAATGGCTGAAATTTAGGCAATAAATTGTAAATTTATTTATAAGAATATTTTCTTTTTAATCAAACTTTATAGTCAATAATGATATTAGATTGCAATTCTGAAGGAATAAGGAATAATTATTAAAGTTTAAGAATTAAAAGATTTTACAAGTATTTTTAGCTTTGAAAACTAATAGTTTTATTAACTTAAACTCTTTATAAGATTAAATAAAATGAGAAAATTATTATTAATCCTATAATAGAGGTAAAATTTATAAATAAAATTAGAAGAGAATTGTTATTAAAATTTTTTATAATTCATGAATTTTTATAGAAATTTAATATATAAATTCTATATGATATTCGTAAATAATAAAATAATGTAATTAAAGTCATACAAACTGCTATAAATATTAAAAAATAATGATTTATTTTTGTTAAATTTTCAATAATTATTCATTTAGGGAAGAATCCTAAAAATGGAGGGAGTCCTCCTAAAGATAATAAATTAATGAAAATTATAAATTTAATAATTGGGTTTATTAATGAAAAGTTATAAATTTGATTAAAATAATATAATTTAAAATTATTGAAAATTAAAATAATAGAAGATGATAGGAAAGAATATAAAAAGAAGTATATTAGTCATAAATATTCATTATATATTATTGCTATTAATATTCATCTTAAATGATTAATTGAAGAAAATGCTATTAATTTTCGTAAGGAGGTTTGATTTAATCCTCCTAATGCTCCAATAATTATAGAAAATAAAATAAAAATGAATAATAAATTATAATTTGAATTATAAGAAATTATTATTAAGGAGCAATTTTTTGTCATGTTATTAAAATTAAATTATTAATTCAATTTAATCCTTCTATTACTTCAGGGAATCAAAAGTGGAAGGGGGCAATTCCTCTTTTAATGCTAAAGTTGAATAAATTATTAAATGAATAACGTTATTTTTAATAATTAAGTTAAAATTGAATAATAATAATAATAAAATTGAAAATAATAAAATAGAAGAAGCATAAGCTTGAATCAAAAAATATTTTAGACTTCTTTCGGATATTAATATATTTTTTTTATTTCCAATTTATTAGGGGAATAAATGAAAGTAAATTAATTTCTAATCTATTCAAACTCCTAATCAAGAGTTTGAAGAAATTGTTAATAAAGTTCCAAAAATTAATGTTATTATAAAAATATTATTTGAAAATTTTTTAATTAAAAAGAAAAGGATTATAACCTTTATAAATGGGGTATGAGCCCAGTAGCTTAATTTAGCTTATCTTTTTAAATATAATTGAATTATAAAATATATTTTAGTGTATGATGCACAAAAATTTTTGAAATTTTTAGAAATAGTTTAATTCTATTAAATATAATGAATAAAAATATTAAATTTTTATAATTTACCCTATCAAGGTAATCCTTTTATCAGGCAATTCATTTTTATTTTTTTTTTTATTATTATAAGTAAAAAAAAAATAACATGATTAAGATTTAATTTTGAAAGGCATTTAAAATAAAGTTTATAAATGTTTATTTTTAAAATTTTTTATTTAAATTAAATTTAAATAATTATTTTTAGAATTAATTATATATATATATATATATTATATAAATGTTTAATATATATATAAATGTATTATATAAATTAATAAAATATTTAATAATATATTCATCTATTATATATATATATTTAGATCTATTAATAAATATATTATATATATAAATTAAGAGAATTAATTAATAAGGATTATATTATCGTTAGTGTATTATTTATATGCCTATTCGGCCTATATTACAGAGAAAAAAAAGATCTATATACATATAAATAATTTATATATAAATATATTCATTGTATTTTATTTATTTATATTATATTAAATTATTTATATTAAATAAATAAATATAATTAATTTATATAATTATAAATATATATATATATTATAAATAATTTATATAAAGGGAGTGTAAAAAATATTTAATTAATAAAATATATAATTTAATATTAAATAATTATATTATAAATATAAAATTTTAAATATAAAATAAAATTATTAATATTGGTTGCGCGTCGAGAAAAGAATTGAGCTAAGTTGTTTTTATAGTTTAATTTGTTTGTTTGATTATGATGAATGTATTATTAAATTAATTATTTTTTTTTATAAATTAATTGAAAAATTTTATTAGTTAAAATATTTTTATATTTAGGGGGTGTAAAAATTTTTGACACTTGGAAAGAATTGAGCTAAGTTGTTTTTATTAGTTTAATTGTTTGTTGATTATGATGAATGTATTATTAAATTAATTATTTTTTTTATAAATTAATTGAAAAATTTTATTAGTTAAAATATTTTTATATTTAGGGGTAGGGGGTGTAAAAATTTTTGACACTTGGAAAGAATTGAGCTAAGTTGTTTTTATTAGTTTAATTTGTTTGTTTGATTATGATGAATGTATTATTAAATTAATTATTTTTTTTATAAATTAATTGAAAAATTTTATTAGTTAAAATATTTTTATATTTAGGGGGTGTAAAAATTTTTGACACTTGGAAAGAATTGAGCTAAGTTGTTTTTATTAGTTTAATTTGTTTGTTTGATTATGATGAATGTATTATTAAATTAATTATTTTTTTTTATAAATTAATTGAAAAATTTTATTAGTTAAAATATTTTTATATTTAGGGGGTGTAAAAATTTTTGACACTTGGAAAGAATTGAGCTAAGTTGTTTTTATTAGTTTAATTTGTTTGTTTGATTATGATGAATGTATTATTAAATTAATTATTTTTTTTTATAAATTAATTGAAAAATTTTATTAGTTAAAATATTTTTATATTTAGGGGGTGTAAAAATTTTTGACACTTGGAAAGAATTGAGCTAAGTTGTTTTTATTAGTTTAATTTGTTTGTTTGATTATGATGAATGTATTATTAAATTAATTATTTTTTTTTATAAATTAATTGAAAAATTTTATTAGTTAAAATATTTTTATATTTAGGGGGTGTAAAAATTTTTGACACTTGGAAAGAATTGAGCTAAGTTGTTTTTATTAGTTTAATTTGTTTGTTTGATTATGATGAATGTATTATTAAATTAATTATTTTTTTTTATAAATTAATTGAAAAATTTTATTAGTTAAAATATTTTTATATTTAGGGGGTGTAAAAATTTTTGACACTTGGAAAGAATTGAGCTAAGTTGTTTTTATTAGTTTAATTTGTTTGTTTGATTATGATGAATGTATTATTAAATTAATTATTTTTTTTTATAAATTAATTGAAAAATTTTATTAGTTAAAATATTTTTATATTTAGGGGGTGTAAAAATTTTTGACACTTGGAAAGAATTGAGCTAAGTTGTTTTTATTAGTTTAATTTGTTTGTTTGATTATGATGAATGTATTATTAAATTAATTATTTTTTTTTATAAATTAATTGAAAAATTTTATTAGTTAAAATATTTTTATATTTAGGGGGTGTAAAAATTTTTGACACTTGGAAAGAATTGAGCTAAGTTGTTTTTATTAGTTTAATTTGTTTGTTATGATGAATGTATTATTAAATTAATTATTTTTTTTTATAAATTAATTGAAAAATTTTATTAGTTAAAATATTTTTATATTTAGGGGGTGTAAAAATTTTTGACACTTGGAAAGAATTGAGCTAAGTTGTTTTTATTAGTTTAATTTGTTTGTTTGATTATGATGAATGTATTATTAAATTAATTATTTTTTTTATAAATGACTTATTTGAATATTTTTAAATATAATATATAAATAATTTTATTATGGTTAAATTTTTTACTATTATTTTATTTTACATGTAAATTTTTGTGTGAAATTATTTAATTTTTAAAAAAATTAATTAGTTTATTTATTCTCAGTAATTAATATTAAAGGAAAAAAGAAATTTTGTATTAGTAATAATTTTTAATATTGGTAAAATTTGTGCCAGCTACCGCGGTTATACAAATAATATAAGTAAAAATTTTTAATATTAGTTAAATTGTTTATTTATAATATAAAAATTAATTTATTAGGTGAAATTATTAAATTATTATTATTATTATTTGAAAAATAAATTTAAGCTGTAAACTTTTTGTAATAAACTAGGATTAGATACCCTATTATTAAAAATAAATAATAAAATATTAAAGTAGTATTAGTTATATTCTTGAAATTTAAAAATTTGGCGGTAATTTAGTCTATTCAGAGGAATCTGTCCTGTAATTGATAATCCACATTGAACCTTACTTAAATTAATTTAATTTGTATATCGTCGTCATCAGAATATATTATAAGATAAAATTTTCATAATTTAAAATTAATAAAAAATGTCAGATCAAGGTGCAGTTTATATTTAAGTAGAGATGGATTACAATAAATTTATTTATATGGATAAAATTTTGAAATTAAATTTTGAAAGTGGATTTGATAGTATTATAAAAAAGATTATTTATAAGATTTTAGCTCTAAATTATGTACATATCGCCCATCGTTCTTATTATTAAAATAAGATAAGTTGTAACATAGTAGATGTACTGGGAAAGTGTATCTAGAAAGTCAATTAAAGCTTAATTAGTAAAGTATTTCATTTACATTGAAAAGAAATTTGTGCAATTCAATTTAAATTGAATAAATTTTATTTATTAATTTTATTTATTTTTTATATTATTTAATAAAAATAATTTTATAATTTAAAGTTTTAGTATTATTTAAATAAATAATAATTTTTATTATAGTTTATTAGTATTGTAAAAGAAGATTGAAATAAATTGAAAAATTTTTATTTTAAAAGAAAATTTAATTTATTGTACCTTGTGTATCAGGGTTTATTAATTAATTAATTATTATATTAATTTTTCTCGAATTTTAAAGATTTAAATTTATAAAAAAGTTAATGTGGAATAATTATTTTTAATATAAATTTAGAAATGAAATGTTAATCGTTTTAAAATATATCTAGTTTTTTAAGAAATAAATTTAATTTAGATTTATTAATTAAATATTTAATTAGTTAATTATTTAATTTAATAAAATTAATATTTTAAGGGATTAGCTTTAAAATAAAATTTTAAATTTTAATTAAGTAAATAAATAAATATAGGCTTAAAAATAGTCATTATTAGTAAGTATGTTATAATTTATTTTATAATTATATTATTTATTTTAAAATTAAGTTATTTATTAAAATATAAATTTTAATAAAGAAAGTTTATTAATTATGATAAAATTAGTATATAAATTTATATAAATTATTTATAAATGAGAGGTTTATATAAGGAATTCGGCAATAAATATATATTTACCTGTTTATCAAAAACATGTCTTTTTGAAATTAATTTAAAGTCTAACCTGCCCACTGAATATTATTAAAGGGCCGCAGTATTTTGACTGTGGCGAAGGTAGCATAATCAATAGTCTTTTAATTGGAGGCTTGTATGAATGGTTGGATAAGATATATACTGTCTTATATAAATTTTTTTAGAATTTTATTTTTTAATTAAAAGTTAAGATAAAATTAAAAGACGAGAAGACCCTATAGATCTTTATTTTTATATTTTATAATTTTTTAAGGATTATTTTAATTATAATTTTATTAAAAATTTTACTGGGGTGGTATAAAAATTTAATTAACTTTTAATTGTATTATACATTAATATATGAATAATTGATCCAATAATATTGATTAAAAATTTAAGTTACCTTAGGGATAACAGCGTAATTTTTTTTTAGAGTTCATATCGATAAAAAAGATTGCGACCTCGATGTTGGATTAAGAGTTATTTTTAGGTGTAGAAGTTTAAAGTTTAGGTCTGTTCGACCTTTGAATTCTTACATGATCTGAGTTCAAACCGGTGTAAGCCAGGTTGGTTTCTATCTTTAATTAATAATTATATTATAGTACGAAAGGACCTAATATAAAAAATATAAATTTTATTAAAATGATTGATAATAATATTTAATTACTATTTTGGCAGATTAGTGTAATAAATTTAGAATTTATTTAAATAATATTTTATTATTATAAATAGTATTGTATTTTAATGATTATGTATTGGGGTTAGTAGGTAGTTTATTATTAATTATTTGTGTTTTAGTTAGAGTTGCTTTTTTAACATTATTAGAACGAAAAGTTTTAGGATATATTCAAATTCGAAAAGGTCCTAATAAAGTTGGATTTGTTGGGTTATTACAACCTTTTAGAGATGCAGTTAAGTTATTTACTAAAGAACAAACATATCCTTTATTATCTAATTATTTAGTTTATTATTTTTCTCCAATTTTTTCTTTATTTTTATCTTTATTAATTTGGTTATGTATTCCTTATTTAATTAAATTATATTCTTTTAATTTAGGAGTATTATTTTTTTTTTGTATTACTAGATTAAGAGTTTATACTGTTATAATTGCTGGGTGATCTTCTAATTCTAATTATGCTTTATTAGGGGGTTTACGGGCTGTTGCTCAAACTATTTCTTATGAAGTAAGTTTGGCTTTAATTTTATTAAGATTTATTTTTTTAGTGGGGGGTTATAATTTTTTAAATTTTTATTTTTTCAAAAATATATTTGATTTATTGTTTTTTGTTATCCTTTAAGATTAGTTTGATTTGCTTCTTGTTTAGCTGAAACTAATCGAACTCCATTTGATTTTGCAGAAGGAGAATCAGAATTAGTCTCTGGGTTTAATGTTGAATATAGAAGAGGTAGATTTGCTTTAATTTTTTTAGCAGAATATGCAAGAATTTTATTTATAAGTATATTATTTGTAGTAATTTTTTTAGGTAGAGATATTTATAGATTTTTTTTTTTTTAAAATTAGTTTTTATTTCTTATATATTTATTTGGGTTCGAGGGACTTTACCTCGATTTCGTTATGATAAATTAATATATTTAGCATGAAAAAGATTTTTACCTTTATCTTTAAATTATTTATTTTTTTTTATTGGAGTAAAAATTTTTTTTTTTTCTTTATAATGAATGATTTTTAGTATAAAATTAATAGAAGAGTTTACTTCTTTCTTATGTTTCAAAACATATGCTGTAAAAGCTTATTAATTAATTTAAAAGGTTATCTCAGTATTTTGATAAAAGGGGATTAATAATAAAATATAAAAAATATAAAATTGTTAAAATTTGTCCTGTTATAATATAAGGGATTTCTACGGGTCGTGCTCCAATTCAAGTTAATAGGCATGTAATAGATGTTATTCTTCAAAATAAAATTTGGTTAAGAGGATAAAATTGAAGTCCTTGAAATTTACTTATATGAGTAAAAGGTAAAATTATTAAAATGGCAATTGATATAACTAAAGCAATTACTCCTCCTAATTTATTAGGAATTGATCGTAAAATTGCATAAGCAAATAAAAAATATCATTCAGGTTGAATATGAACAGGAGTTACTAATGGATTAGCTGGAATAAAATTTTCTGGGTCTATTAATAAATAATTAAATTTTCAAATAAAAGTGATTAAAATTCAAATAAAGATAATAAATCCTGCTATATCTTTATAAATAAAATATGGGTGAAATGGAATTTTATCAATATTTCTATTTAATCCTAATGGATTATTTGATCCTGTTTGATGTAAAAATAAAAGGTGAATTATTGTTAAAGCTAAAATAATAAAAGGTAAAATAAAATGAAAAGTAAAGAATCGAGTTAAAGTTGCGTTATCAATTGCGAATCCTCCTCAAATTCATTGAACTAAATCATTTCCTAAATAAGGAATAGCCGATAAAAGATTTGTAATAACAGTTGCTCCTCAAAAAGATATTTGTCCTCAAGGTAAAACATATCCTAAAAATCCAGTTGCTATTGTTATAAATAATATAATTACTCCTACTATTCATGTAGGAATATAAAGAAATGAATTATAATAAATACCTCGTCCTACATGGGTAAATAAACATGCAAAAAAAAATGAAGCTCCGTTTGCGTGACAAATTCGGAGTAGTCATCCATTATTAACATCTCGATAAATATGATTTACACTATTAAAAGCAGTTTCAATATCTGCTGTATAATGTATAGCTAAAAAAAGACCTGTTAAAATTTGAATTATTAAACAAAGTCCTAAAAGAGATCCCGAAATTTCATCAAATTGAAATATTAGAGGGGGCAGGTAAATCAATTAGTGCATTATTTATAATTTTAAATAAAGGGTGGGTATTTCGAATTGGTTTATTCATTAATTTCATAATAATTTTGTTAATTAAGATAATGGGCGTAAAGGTCCATAATTTTTATAGAGATTTTTACTGTAACTAATAATGTTAAAAACAAATAATTAATTAAAAGTAAAGTAATTAAATTTGTAGGAAAATTATATATTTTATTTAAAGATAAAATATTTTCTATATATAAAGATTTAAAATTTGATAATAAATTTATTTCGTAATTATTAATAAATGTTTCAATTATTATTTTATCTATAAAAAAAAAAATTATTAAAAAGATAATTAGTATAAAATATAGAATAATTGATAATTTTATTGAAAAAGAGAATATTTCATTTGATGAAAGAGAGGTTACATAAATAAATAGAACTAATATTCCCCCTATAAAAATTAAAAATAAAATATAAGCATATCAAAATGTTTGGATATAAATTCCTGAAATTATACAAATTAAAATGTTTGAATTAAAAGAATTAATCCTATAGCTAAAGGGTGATTATTTTGTGTGAAAATTATCTAATTATAAGAGATGAGAAAATAAAAGTTATAAAATATCAAGAAATAGTTTATAAAAAATATTAATTTTGGGAATTAATGAAAAAGAATTTTCTTTTTTCTTGATGTTTTAAAAAAAAAATTTTTTATTTTTAGTTTACAAGACTAAGGTTTTGATTAAACTATTAAAACTAAATTAATGGTAAATTTATTTTTATTATTTATTATAGTAATATTTATAATTGGATGTTTAGTATTTATTTCTAGACGAAAGCATTTATTATGTATGTTATTGTCATTAGAATTTATGGTTTTAATATTATTTATAATATTATTTTTTTTTTTAAATTATATAGAAAATGAAAAGTATTTTAGAATATTTTTTTTAACTTTTTGTGTTTGTGAGGGAGTATTAAGGGTTATCTATTTTAGTTTCTATAGTTCGAACTCATGGTAATGATTATTTTCAAAGATTTTCAATTTTACAATGTTAAAATTTATTTTTTTTATTATTTGTTTATTATTATTATATAAAAAAAATTATTGAATGGTTCAATGTTTACTATTTTTAGGGAGATTTATATTTATATTAAAAATTGTAATAATAAATTATTTTTGTGATATTTCTTATTATTTTGGATTAGATTTAATTTCTTATGGTTTAATTATGTTGAGATTTTGGATTTGTGCTTTAATATTAATAGCTAGAGAAATAATTTATCGTGTTTTTAATTATAGAAAATTATTTATTTTATAATTTTATTGTTATTATTGATATTAGTATTTACTTTTAGTTCATTAAGAATATTTATATTTTATTTATTTTTTGAGAGAAGATTAATTCCTACATTATTTTTGATTTTAGGATGAGGTTATCAGCCAGAGCGTTTACAAGCAGGAATTTATTTATTTATTTTATACTTTATTAGCTTCTTTACCTTTATTAATTGGAATTTTTTTTATTAAAAATGATTTAAATATTATAAATTTGATTATATTAAATTATTTAAAATATTATATTTAAAATTTTTATATTTATGTATAATTTTTGCTTTTTTGGTAAAAATACCAATATTTTTAGTTCATTTATGATTACCAAAAGCTCATGTTGAAGCTCCTATTTCTGGTTCTATAATTTTAGCTGGTGTTTTATTAAAATTAGGAGGTTATGGATTATTACGTGTTTTTTCATTTTTACAAATTTTAGGTATAAAATTTAATTATTGATGAATTAGAATTAGTTTAATAGGAGGTGTGTTAGTAAGATTAATTTGTTTACGACAAATGGATTTAAAGGCATTAATTGCTTATTCTTCTGTCAGCTCATATAGGGATTGTTTTAAGAGGTTTAATAACTATAACTTATTGAGGATTAAGAGGATCATATACTTTAATAATTGCTCATGGTTTATGTTCTTCTGGATTATTTTGTTTAGCAAATATTTCTTATGAACGAATAAATAGACGAAGTTTATTAATTAACAAGGGGATATTAAATTTTATACCTAGAATAGCTTTATGATGATTTTTATTATGTGCTGGGAATATAGCGGCTCCTCCAACATTAAATTTATTAGGGGAAATTAGTTTAATAAATAGAATTGTAAGATGATCTTGATTAACTATAATTGGTTTAAGATTATTATCTTTTTTTAGAGCGGCTTATACCCTTTATTTATTTTCATATAGTCAACATGGTAAAATTTATTCTGGGGTTAATTTTTTTTCTTTTGGGACAAGTCGAGAGTATTTATTATTAATATTACATTGATTACCTTTAAATTTTTTAATTTTAAAAAGTGATATTTGTATATTATGAATTTAATTTAAATAGTTTAAAAAAATATTGATTTGTGGTGTCAATGATATGAATTTTCATTTTAAATCGTGAATTCTTTAATTAATTATTGTAAGGTTAGATTTTATTTTTTAATTTTTATTAGATTTAATTTTTTTATATTTAGTTTAAATTTTTTATTGAATGATTTAATTTATTTTATTGAATGAGAAATTATTTCTTTATATTCAACTTCAATTGTTATGACTTTTTTATTGGATTGAATAAGATTGATATTTATATCTTTTGTATTATTAATTTCTTCTTTAGTAATTTTATATAGAGATGATTATATATCTAGAGATTTTAATAAAAATCGATTTATTTTATTAGTTTTAATATTTGTTATATCAATGATAATACTAATTATTAGTCCTAATTTAATTAGAATTTTATTAGGATGAGATGGATTAGGATTAGTTTCTTATTGTTTAGTAATTTATTTTCAAAATGTAAAATCTTATAATGCTGGAATGTTAACAGCTTTATCAAATCGAATTGGTGATGTAGCTTTATTATTAGCTATTGCTTGGATATTAAATTATGGAAGTTGGAATTATATTTTTTATTTAGAAATTAATAAGGAAAATTTTGAAATATTAATAATTGGAAGATTGGTGATATTAGCAGCTATAACTAAAAGAGCTCAAATTCCTTTTTCTTCTTGATTACCTGCTGCTATAGCAGCCCCTACCCCTGTTTCTGCTTTAGTTCATTCTTCAACTTTAGTAACTGCAGGGGTTTATTTATTGATTCGTTTTAATATTTTATTAGTAGATTCATTATTTGGTCAAATTTTATTATTAATTTCAGGATTAACAATATTTATAGCTGGATTAGGGGGATTAGGGGCTAATTTTGAGTATGATTTAAAAAAAATTATTGCTTTATCTACTTTAAGACAATTAGGATTAATAATAAGAATTTTATCTATTGGAGAATTTAAATTAGCATTTTTTCATCTTTTAACTCATGCTTTATTTAAGGCATTATTATTTATATGTGCAGGAGTAATTATTCATAATATAAAAAATATACAAGATATTCGTTATATAGGAGGGTTGTTTATAAGAATACCTTTAGTTTGTAGATGTTTTAATATTGCTAATTTAGCTTTGTGTGGAATGCCTTTTTTAGCTGGATTTTATTCAAAGGATTTAATCTTAGAAGTTGTTATACTTTCTTATATAAATTTTTTTTCTTTTTTTCTTTTTTTTTTTCAACTGGGTTAACGGTTTGTTATTCTTTTCGATTAGTTTATTATTCTATAACAGGGGATTTTAAAAATATAGTTTTAAATATATTAAATGATAAGAGATGAATTATAAATTTTAGAATTTTTTTTTTAATAATTATAGCTATTATTGGGGGAAGTTTTCTTAGATGATTAATATTTTTTAATCCAGAGATAGTTAATTTACCTAAAATGATAAAATTTTTAACATTAATGGTTTGTGTTTTAGGGGGTTTGATAGGTTATTTATTAAATTATGAAAATTTATTTAGTAATAATAAATCTTTTATATTTTATAAATTTAGAAGATTTGTTGGGATAATATGATTTATGCCTTATATTTCGACTTTAATTATTATTAAATTGCCATTAAAAATAGGATTATTTTCATATAAAAGATTTGATCAAGGTTGAAGAGAATATTTTGGTGGACATATATTATATTATCAAATAAAAAAGTATTCTTTATATATTCAAGAGTTTCAAAATAATAATTTGAAAATTTATTTAATAAGATATTTTATTTGAATTGTAATTTTATTATTAATAATATTTTTAAATTAATTTAAATAGCTTATATTTAGAGCGTAACATTGAAGTTGTTGAGGAAATTATTTTAATTTTTAAATATTGGAAATATTTATAAATAAAGTTTATTAATTTTACATTGAAAATGTAATGTTTTTTTTAAACTATATAAATAAATATTAATAGAAATATGGTGATCAAGAAAAAGCTGCTAACTTTTATCTTTAATGGTTTAATTCCATTTATATTTCTTAATTGGAATTTTAAAATTCATTAATATTATTAACAGTAATATACCTCTTTTTGGTTTCAATTAATTTAAGATAAATTGATTGAATCAATATTTTTTAAGTGCAAGTTAAATGTTATAATTAACTATTATCCTATTTATTTATTTTTAAAAAATATGGGTGTAATTCACCTAAGATTAGGCCGAAACTAATTGCAATATATCGCTTCATATTTGGTTGAGATTTAATTATTTCATTCTAATGCTCCTTGGTTTCATTCGTGATATAATCCAATTAATAGAATAAAAATAAAGAAAAGGCTAGTAATTGTTCAATTTATTAAATTTGATGATTTAAAAATTAAGATTATTGGGAGAAGAAGAGCAATTTCTACATCAAAAATTAAGAAAATAATTGCAATTAAGAAAATCGAAGAGAGAAGGGTAAACGAGAATAATTTATAGGGTCAAATCCACATTCAAAAGGGGAAGATTTTTCACGATCAGTAATGGTTTTTTTAGATAAAAAGGTTGCTATTATTATTATAATAATAGAAATAGTTAAAATAATTAGACTTATAATAGTAAGTGTTAAAATTATTTATACTAAAATTATTTAGTCCTAATGATTGGAAGTCATTTATACATACATATACTTTATAAATTAACCTCCTCATCAGTAAATTGAAATATATAAAAATAATCAAACTACATCTACAAAGTGTCAATATCATGCTGCTGCTTCAAATCCAAAATGGTGATTTTTTGAAAAATGATGATTAATATGACGTAAAAAACAAATTAATAAAAAAGAAGTTCCAATTAAAACATGAAGTCCGTGGAATCCTGTTGATATGAAAAATGTTGAGCCATAAACATTATCTGCAATAGTAAATGGAGCTTCTATATATTCATATCCTTGTAAAATTGAGAAATAAATTCCTAAAAGTACTGTAAAAAATAATCTTTGAATTGTTTGAGTATGATTATTTTCTATTAATCTATGATGAGCTCAAGTTACAGTAATTCCTGATGCTAATAAAATAGCTGTATTTAATAAAGGAATTTGAAAAGGATTAAATGGATGGATTCCAATAGGAGGTCATATTATTCCTAGTTCAATTGTAGGAGATAATCTTCTATGAAAAAATGCTCAAAAAAATGAAATAAAAAAGAAAATTTCGGAGATAATAAAAAGAATTATTCCTCATCGAAGGCCTAAAGTTACATTGAAAGTATGAAGTCCTTGGAAAGTACTTTCTCGAGAAATATCTCGTCATCATTGATATATAATTAATAGGGTAATAATATTTCCTAAAATAAATAAATTATTATTATATTGATGGAATCATTGAACTAATCCTGTAGTTATTGTTATTGCTCTAATTGCTCCTAATAAAGGTCATGGACTATAGTCTACTAAATGAAAGGGATGATTTATTTTTGTTGACATTAATTTACTTCTCTAGAATATAAAGTACTTAAAACTGAAAATACATAAGATTGAATAATAGCGACTGCTGATTCAAGTAATAATAAAGCAATTTGAACAATTAAAATAATTCTTACAATAATGTAAGATGTAGATATAGGCCCAGTATTTCCTAAAAGGGTTAAAAGTAAATGACCAGCAATTATATTTGCGGTTAATCGAATAGCTAAAGTTCCTGGACGAATTACATTTCTAATTGTTTCAATACATACTATAAAAGGTATTAGGATTGCGGGAGTTCCTTGAGGAACTAAATGAGCAAATATATGTTGTGTGTGATTTGTTCATCCATAAATTATAATTCTTAATCATAAAGGAAAAGCTAAGGTTAAAGTTAATGTTAAATGACTAGTTCTTGTAAAAATATAAGGAAAAAGTCCTAAAAAATTATTAAATATAATTAAAGAAAATAAAGAAATAAATATTAAAGTTCTTTTATTATTATTAGTTGGACCTAAAAGAGTTTTAAATTCTTTATGTAAAGTTAATAAAATATTATTTCAAATAATTTGGAATCGATTAGGGATTAATCAGTAAGAAGATGGAATAATTAATAAACCTAAAAAAGTTCTTATTCAATTTAAGGATATATTAAAAATTGTTGTTGAAGGATCAAATACTGAAAATAGATTAGTTATCATTTTCAATTTAATTTAGATTGTTTAATATTTAATAGTTGGGGGGTTGAATTTAAAGAATAAAAAAAGCAATAATAATTTTTAATATTAAAAATTATTAAAGTAAATGAAAAAATAAAGAATAAAGTTAATCATCTTAATGGAGATATTTGAGGAATTAAAAAATATTAAATTATTAATATTTTTAGTTTGACAAACTAAGGTTTTGATTAAACTAATTTTTTTTTGAGAGAAATATTAATATCATTAGAAGTAATTGCTAATTTACTATAATATGATTTAAGAGATCATTACTTGCTTTCAGTCATCTAATGAATTGATTTGAGATGAAATTCATTTAATAAAGAAATTTATTGGGATTCTTTCAATAACAATTGGTATAAAGCTATGGTTTGCTCCACAAATTTCTGAACATTGTCCAAAAAATAATCCAGGTTGATTAATTAAGAAATTAGTTTGATTTAATCGTCCTGGAGTTGCGTCAATTTTTACACCTAGGGCTGGAATTGTTCATGAATGAAGAACATCTGTGGCTGTTACTAAAATTCGAATTTGATTATTAAAAGGTAAAATAATTCGATTATCTACATCTAATAGGCGGAATCCATTTATATTAAGTTCATTGGTAGGAGTTATATAAGAGTCAAATTCTAAATTAGTAAAATTTGAATATTCATATCTTCAATATCATTGATGTCCAATAGTTTTTAGAGTAATTAAAGGATTATTAATTTCATCTATTAAATATAAAAGACGAAGAGAGGGAAAGGCAATAAATATAAGAATAATTGCAGGTAAAATTGTTCAAATAATTTCGATTGTTTGACCATGAAGAAGATATCGATTGGTAAATTTATTGAAAAATAATATAATTATAATATAAGCAATTAATGTTGTAATTATAATTAAAATTAAAATAGTATGATCATGAAAAAAGTTTAATTGTTCTATTAAAGGAGAAATTCTATTTTGTAATCCTAAATTAGATCATGTTGCCATTTTCTAATAAAAGAAAAAATCTTTATATATGAAGCTTAAATTCATTGCACTATTCTGCCATATTAGAAATTTGATGATAAAATAGGAAGTTCTGAATATGTGTGTTCTATAGGAGGTATAGAATGATATCATTCAATTGAAGAAGAAAGTTGTATAGGGAATGAAGGAGTTCGTTTAGTAATTATACTTTCTCAAATAATAAATAGGAAAAATAAGATAGCAATTAATGAGATAGAACTACCTAAAGAAGAAATAATATTTCATGTTAAATAACTATCTGGAAAATCTGAATAACGACGAGGTATACCTGCTAATCCTAAAAAATGTTGAGGAAAAAATGTTAAATTTACTCCAATAAATATAATTATAAATTGAATTTTTAATCATAAGGGGTTTATAATTAATCCTGTTAATAAAGGATATCAATGAATAAATCCTGCTATAATTGCAAATACTGCTCCTATAGAGAGAACATAATGAAAATGAGCTACTACATAATAAGTATCATGAAGAATAATATCAATTGAAGAATTTGCTAAAATTACACCTGTTAATCCTCCTACAGTAAATAAAAAAACAAATCCTAATGATCATAATAATGTAGGATTATAATTTAATTGAGTACCATGAAGAGTAGCTAATCAACTAAAAATTTTAATTCCTGTAGGAACTGCAATAATTATAGTAGCTGAAGTAAAGTAAGCTCGAGTATCAACATCTATACCAACTGTAAATATATGATGAGCTCATACAATAAATCCTAAAAGTCCAATAGCTAATATAGCATAAATTATTCCTAAAGTCCCAAATGTTTCCTTTTTACCTCTTTCTTGAGTAATAATATGAGAAATTATTCCAAATCCTGGAAGAATTAAAATATATACCTCTGGATGTCCAAAAAATCAAAATAAATGTTGATAAAGAATTGGATCACCTCCTCCAATTGGGTCGAAAAATGAAGTATTTAAATTACGATCTGTAAGAAGTATAGTAATAGCTCCTGCTAATACGGGTAAAGATAAAAGAAGAAGAATTGCTGTAATAATTACTGATCATACAAATAAAGGTATTCGATCTAAAGAAATTCCTTCAGGTCGTATGTTAATAATAGTGGTAATAAAATTAATAGCTCCTAAAATTGAAGAAATTCCTGCTAAATGAAGAGAAAAAATTGTTAAATCAACTGATGATCCATTATGAGCAATATTAGATGAAAGAGGGGGATAAACTGTTCAACCAGTTCCTGACCCATTTTCAACTATTCTGCTTGAGAGTAATAATGTAATAGATGGAGGAAGAAGTCAAAATCTTATATTATTTATTCGTGGAAATGCTATATCAGGAGCTCCTAGTATTAAAGGTACTAATCAATTACCAAATCCTCCGATTATAATAGGTATTACTATGAAAAAAATTATTACAAATGCATGGGCGGTTACAATTACATTATAAATTTGATCATTACCAATAAATATTCCTGGTTGTCTTAGTTCTAAACGAATTAAAATTCTTATTGATGTTCCAATTATCCCTGCTCATGCTCCAAAAATAAAATATAAAGTTCCAATATCTTTATGATTTGTAGAAAATAGCCATTGTCGCGATTGAATGGCTGAAATTTAGGCAATAAATTGTAAATTTATTTATAAGAATATTTTCTTTTTAATCAAACTTTATAGTCAATAATGATATTAGATTGCAATTCTGAAGGAATAAGGAATAATTATTAAAGTTTAAGAATTAAAAGATTTTACAAGTATTTTTAGCTTTGAAAACTAATAGTTTTATTAACTTAAACTCTTTATAAGATTAAATAAAATGAGAAAATTATTATTAATCCTATAATAGAGGTAAAATTTATAAATAAAATTAGAAGAGAATTGTTATTAAAATTTTTTATAATTCATGAATTTTTATAGAAATTTAATATATAAATTCTATATGATATTCGTAAATAATAAAATAATGTAATTAAAGTCATACAAACTGCTATAAATATTAAAAAATAATGATTTATTTTTGTTAAATTTTCAATAATTATTCATTTAGGGAAGAATCCTAAAAATGGAGGGAGTCCTCCTAAAGATAATAAATTAATGAAAATTATAAATTTAATAATTGGGTTTATTAATGAAAAGTTATAAATTTGATTAAAATAATATAATTTAAAATTATTGAAAATTAAAATAATAGAAGATGATAGGAAAGAATATAAAAAGAAGTATATTAGTCATAAATATTCATTATATATTATTGCTATTAATATTCATCTTAAATGATTAATTGAAGAAAATGCTATTAATTTTCGTAAGGAGGTTTGATTTAATCCTCCTAATGCTCCAATAATTATAGAAAAAAAAATAAAAATGAATAATAAATTATAATTTGAATTATAAGAAATTATTATTAAGGGAGCAATTTTTTGTCATGTTATTAAAATTAAATTATTAATTCAATTTAATCCTTCTATTACTTCAGGGAATCAAAAGTGGAAGGGGGCAATTCCTCATCTCTC
>NW_026599832.1:0-21115 GCF_029784135.1 Toxorhynchites rutilus septentrionalis
AGAAAAAAAAACACTATATCGGCTACTTCAAGAGATAGAAAAAAACTTTGATCTACAAAGTTGCTTAAAATAACTGGGATTACAACATTGTCGAACTATGTTTATCCCTATTTATAGAAATTACAAAGCTAGATTTTTTTTCATCGAAGATTTTGGGCACCCTATTATTGACAAAATTGAAATAAGCGCTCTATCATGTGTAATAACTTTGTCGGAGACAGTTTTTGTCTAGAGAATAACTGTTGGTCTCTAGATGCAGAGATGACCAATCGAACCAAAAATGTACAATCGTTAAACAGATTCTAACAATGGTTGAAATTGCGAAACTATATTTAAAAAAAAGATTAGTCAAGACAGTTACAGACAAACTGTGACTTATAAAATTGGATTTAGTCAGATACAAATGTAAGATTTGAAGTTAATATTTTCTGAAAGAGTGGTATTTATGCGCCAGGCAGGTTAAAGTATTTTGAAATTGAAATTTTGAATTTGAATTGGAATGATGTGGTGAGAACAACCGATTGTAGAAATTTACAAGAGAAAAAATCTTACTCTACATGTGTAGCAATGAATAAATGAATTGAAAGTACTGCAAGTAGAGTTAAAAAGTGCATTGACTAAGTATTTTTGAAAGGTTGTTTCGAGACAAGAACATCATCAATACCACGAGATAGCTTGGCATTAAAAATAGAATGTGGAAAATTTGATGAAAAAAAAATGTTATGAGAAAATGATAAAATGTAATTTGCATTCCATTCAATGGAAATATACAAAATTATGCTGCATTCGGGTAATATGTATCCTAATTATATTAGTTATTATATAACTAACCATCATGAATTGACAGAATTATCAGACTGTTAGATTGAACAATTCTCCGAAATCTACATATACAATTAAATTGAATAAACTCTATGCAAAATTGAAATAAATGAATGCATTCTCTATCTTACTCGTAAAAAATATTTGTTATGTTATTAACAAAGTATGAAATTTTATTTATTCATTTCAAATACATAAAAAGAACGTATATTTGTGATATAATTCATACGATAACAGAAACAGTCGATTCAATGAATGGGATATGTTTAAGTGAATTACTTAGAAGTGCACACAATCTAATATAACGATAGCACAAGACAAGTTATTTGGGCAATCACAAAGCGGTTAAAAGAGATGTATTGTGGTATTATAAAAAAAAAGTTTTTAAAATTTTGACAACCCGCTTCCCACTTCGGAAAATTAATCATGTAAATATGATGTCCGACATACGAATTACAAATTTTTCAATGAAAAAAAAAATTTCTCCACCATCAAATTCAATTGAACCGATTTCCCACAACCCAGATAATCGTTATTCGTACAACTGATGTAGAATGTCACATATGAACTGAGTAGGAATTTCCTATCCTAATACGTACAAATAAAGAAAATAAAAATAATTTTATCTCCGGTAAATCAAACAAAAAGTGTGGATCCTAAGGAAGAAATGCAGGCTGCTTATAGGAAATGTTATGAGTAATTACATTGATAGTTATAAATTTGTAAATAATAATTTTCTTAAACTAAATTCGAGAAAAGGGAAAGGAAACAATGTAAGTTCACATATCATTATATATCCGAAATTACAGTAATATGTTATAGGTATTAAATGTTTCCGTAATACTTATCGGTTTAGGTTACGGATTTAGTAACTGGCACATCATTGGTTCATTGGTTCATAGATAAATTTGTTTGCGGAATTATTTCGCACTCATTTGTTGGGAATTCCACACGCTTTCTCAATAATGATTTCCCAGAAGTCCCTAGGGGTAGTGGGGGCAAATTGGTCATGGGGCGCAAAACGGTCACCTGCTTGTTTGGTAGTATAATTATTGATTATGGATGCCGTATTGATAGTCACTTTATGTTTGAAGAATTTAATGACTTTTGAGTCACCCTGTACTTCAGTAGAGCTGTCGCATATGTCAAAATACAAATAAAAAACAGAAATTGCTCTCTCGATAGCCATTCGGCCGTAGTTCTGTGCGCATGGTATCTAAGGAATTTCTCGTGAAATTTAGTTCATGCAATCAGATATATTGAACAAATCATCAGTTTGGACGTCTGTTCACATATTCTAGAACAGGTGAATAGATATTTTGTTTAATCTCAGCGATTAATTAGCATAGAAATTACTTTGATGTTTGGGGGCAAAGTGGTCATAGGTTAATAACGACTTACAATGTTCTGTTTACTAAAGTTGATATACCGCATCACATTCTGCTCTTGAAGAAGATCCTTTTGTGGCTTTGACCCTGGATAAATATGCCACTCCAACTAAACCAAGCCTCATTATGCGGAACGTTATGTGTTTCTTACTATGCGGAACGTTATGTGTTTTGTATGCATGAGAAAATTTAAATTGAGCATCTAGGTGAATAGGCCAAGCTTATTTCATACATGTACCTACTATATCAAATAGGATTTGAACAAATTTGGACGAAAAGAAACGCATAAATCTATCCCATTTAGCTTGATATGTGCGAGTGACCATTTTGCACCCATTAGAAGACCACTTTACCTCCAATCAGAAAAGAAGTTCGATTTTTCACCTTTTAATGAAAAGTAATAATGAAAAGTGCACTAATTAGAATTTTTATAGTAAAAGCCGTTTGCTATCTTGAAGGACAATGAGTTGAACTAATATATTCTTCGAGAAACGGGATCTGAATCGGTATGTGGACGCTGGAAATGGACATATTCCTTAGGGTGACCACTATGCCCCCACTTCCCCTATGTTATATGCAATTTTTTCTCGGTACTATTTGGGGAGCAAAAATCGTGCCAATATCCTATCTGAAAATAAGATGTATGATTAGGAAATGCATTGTTCGATTGTTCAATAGTATAAAATAAATATAATTTTATTTATGGTTCACTCTATGAGTTCATTTCCATCACTTATAATTGACCATTAAATTCAATCAAACCAATAATTTCACTGCACATTGAATGTTATGAGAAATCACATCAATAGTCAAAAATTTGTTAATTTTCATCAAATAAGTTCGAGAAATATGAATTTTTTAGCATTTAAATTTTTATCATTTAAATATAATTCAAATATAGTTTAAAAAACATTGAAATATCATTTACAGTCTGTGCGACTAATCGAAGATGTTGTAAAAAAATAAATAATGTTCAATAGTATGTTTATAAATATAATTTTATTAATGGTTCAATTAATATTTTTTTTTCCATAACCATTCCATCTCCATTCCTCTCCTTCTTGAATGGCGTTAATGTTCCCTGTGGAACTTTTGCCGTCTCAACCTATGCACTAACTAGCGTCATTTATTAATACTTAGTTGAGATTTCTTAAGCCAAATAACACGTCTGAATGTATTCTGAGGGGCAAGCTCAAGACACCAACAACAGTGCAAGTCGAAGGAAATTTCTTAATGTTATGAGGAATTATATCTATAATCAAAATTTTGTAAATTTCATTTAAAAAATTCGATTTATATTTTTTTTTATTTTGATATCATTTACAGCCTGTGCGACTAATCGAAGACGTTATAAGAAAAATAAATAATGTTCAATAGTATGTTTATAAAAAATAAATATAATTTTATTCATAGTCTAATTTATGAGTTCATTTCAATCACTGATAATTGACCATCAAATTCAATCAAACCAAAAATTTTATCACCTGGAAATCAAATAAAAAATGTCGACCCTGAGGAAGAATTGCTTATTGCTTACTACTGCTTATTGGGTATTGAATGTAATGAAAGCTTAAATGGATAGTCAAAACTTTGTAAATTTTCTTCAAATGAATTCGAGAAAAAGATTTTTAAAATATTTATCGTTTTATCATTCAAATATCATTTAAATATCATTTACAGTCTGTGCGACTAATCGAAGACGGTGTAAAAAAAGAAATAAAATAAATTTTACTTACAAATGCAATCCAAAAACCACGGGCTTTTCAGTTCAAGTTACGGATTTAGTCACTGGTACATTCATGGCACACACGGGTTCACTGGTTTACAGATATTTTTTGCGGGATTGTTTCATGCTCATGCGTTGAGAAATTCATAGTCTTCTCAACAAATATTTCTTAGGAGAAGCTACGTTATGTGCACTTTTTTCACCGTTCTATTTGGGGATCAGAAGTTATTCGTGCCAACAACAAAAACAGAAAACAAAAACCCAAAAACCACGAGCTTTTCGGTTTAGGTTACGGATTTAGTTACATTCATGGCATACCATTGAGTCACTGGTATGCAGATAATTTTTTGCGGAATTATTTCACACATTTTGACAAATAAACAATCACGAAGGCAATCACGAGGAGATGTAATGTGGCATCATTAAAAAACATTTTAAAAAATTGGACGATCCGCTTCCCAATCCGGAAATCATGTGAATATGATTTCCGACATACGAACTATACATTTTTCGAGGAGAAACAATTCTTCTCCACCCGTTCTTCGTACAACTAATGTAGAATGTCACATATGAACTGAGTAGGAATACTCTATCCTAATACGTAAAAAAAAGGTTGGCATTGAACCGAATTTGATTTTGAAGATTAGGACAAAAATAATTTGAAGATTAGGACAAATAATAATAACAAAAATAATAACTTTTATAGCTTATCAAGAGAAATATTTTGCGATGCAGAACTTATCAACATCTCAATCCTACTCAAAGTTATTGATGGTTTTTCACTCAAAAACTCATGATTTCAATTTTAGTTCAATTAAACACAAAAATTAACATACATTTTAAAATGTCACATTATGTAGAGCTAAATATTCTCTTCCAAATGCCGCCAATAAACATTTTATATGTTCACCCCAGAAAGAACGACAAACAAATGAATAGGGCGTATTTTTGGGGACGAAATGTCAATAACATTTAATAAATAAATGATATTGGCACATTCTGCATCGAAAAATGTTTGTCTTAGTAAGCTCTACAAGTCGTCAGAAGACAGTTTGCATGTAAAATTTTAAATATAAGAGTTAGATAGAATGAACCTTTTTAATGGTGACCCTAACGCAACTTAGAAAAAAAAACACTATATCGGCTACTTCAAGAGATAGAAAAAAACTTTGATCTACAAAGTTGCTTAAAATAACTGGGATTACAACATTGTCGAACTATGTTTATCCCTATTTATAGAAATTACAAAGCTAGATTTTTTTTCATCGAAGATTTTGGGCACCCTATTATTGACAAAATTGAAATAAGCGCTCTATCATGTGTAATAACTTTGTCGGAGACAGTTTTTGTCTAGAGAATAACTGTTGGTCTCTAGATGCAGAGATGACCAATCGAACCAAAAATGTACAATCGTTAAACAGATTCTAACAATGGTTGAAATTGCGAAACTATATTTAAAAAAAAGATTAGTCAAGACAGTTACAGACAAACTGTGACTTATAAAATTGGATTTAGTCAGATACAAATGTAAGATTTGAAGTTAATATTTTCTGAAAGAGTGGTATTTATGCGCCAGGCAGGTTAAAGTATTTTGAAATTGAAATTTTGAATTTGAATTGGAATGATGTGGTGAGAACAACCGATTGTAGAAATTTACAAGAGAAAAAATCTTACTCTACATGTGTAGCAATGAATAAATGAATTGAAAGTACTGCAAGTAGAGTTAAAAAGTGCATTGACTAAGTATTTTTGAAAGGTTGTTTCGAGACAAGAACATCATCAATACCACGAGATAGCTTGGCATTAAAAATAGAATGTGGAAAATTTGATGAAAAAAAAATGTTATGAGAAAATGATAAAATGTAATTTGCATTCCATTCAATGGAAATATACAAAATTATGCTGCATTCGGGTAATATGTATCCTAATTATATTAGTTATTATATAACTAACCATCATGAATTGACAGAATTATCAGACTGTTAGATTGAACAATTCTCCGAAATCTACATATACAATTAAATTGAATAAACTCTATGCAAAATTGAAATAAATGAATGCATTCTCTATCTTACTCGTAAAAAATATTTGTTATGTTATTAACAAAGTATGAAATTTTATTTATTCATTTCAAATACATAAAAAGAACGTATATTTGTGATATAATTCATACGATAACAGAAACAGTCGATTCAATGAATGGGATATGTTTAAGTGAATTACTTAGAAGTGCACACAATCTAATATAACGATAGCACAAGACAAGTTATTTGGGCAATCACAAAGCGGTTAAAAGAGATGTATTGTGGTATTATAAAAAAAAAGTTTTTAAAATTTTGACAACCCGCTTCCCACTTCGGAAAATTAATCATGTAAATATGATGTCCGACATACGAATTACAAATTTTTCAATGAAAAAAAAAATTTCTCCACCATCAAATTCAATTGAACCGATTTCCCACAACCCAGATAATCGTTATTCGTACAACTGATGTAGAATGTCACATATGAACTGAGTAGGAATTTCCTATCCTAATACGTACAAATAAAGAAAATAAAAATAATTTTATCTCCGGTAAATCAAACAAAAAGTGTGGATCCTAAGGAAGAAATGCAGGCTGCTTATAGGAAATGTTATGAGTAATTACATTGATAGTTATAAATTTGTAAATAATAATTTTCTTAAACTAAATTCGAGAAAAGGGAAAGGAAACAATGTAAGTTCACATATCATTATATATCCGAAATTACAGTAATATGTTATAGGTATTAAATGTTTCCGTAATACTTATCGGTTTAGGTTACGGATTTAGTAACTGGCACATCATTGGTTCATTGGTTCATAGATAAATTTGTTTGCGGAATTATTTCGCACTCATTTGTTGGGAATTCCACACGCTTTCTCAATAATGATTTCCCAGAAGTCCCTAGGGGTAGTGGGGGCAAATTGGTCATGGGGCGCAAAACGGTCACCTGCTTGTTTGGTAGTATAATTATTGATTATGGATGCCGTATTGATAGTCACTTTATGTTTGAAGAATTTAATGACTTTTGAGTCACCCTGTACTTCAGTAGAGCTGTCGCATATGTCAAAATACAAATAAAAAACAGAAATTGCTCTCTCGATAGCCATTCGGCCGTAGTTCTGTGCGCATGGTATCTAAGGAATTTCTCGTGAAATTTAGTTCATGCAATCAGATATATTGAACAAATCATCAGTTTGGACGTCTGTTCACATATTCTAGAACAGGTGAATAGATATTTTGTTTAATCTCAGCGATTAATTAGCATAGAAATTACTTTGATGTTTGGGGGCAAAGTGGTCATAGGTTAATAACGACTTACAATGTTCTGTTTACTAAAGTTGATATACCGCATCACATTCTGCTCTTGAAGAAGATCCTTTTGTGGCTTTGACCCTGGATAAATATGCCACTCCAACTAAACCAAGCCTCATTATGCGGAACGTTATGTGTTTCTTACTATGCGGAACGTTATGTGTTTTGTATGCATGAGAAAATTTAAATTGAGCATCTAGGTGAATAGGCCAAGCTTATTTCATACATGTACCTACTATATCAAATAGGATTTGAACAAATTTGGACGAAAAGAAACGCATAAATCTATCCCATTTAGCTTGATATGTGCGAGTGACCATTTTGCACCCATTAGAAGACCACTTTACCTCCAATCAGAAAAGAAGTTCGATTTTTCACCTTTTAATGAAAAGTAATAATGAAAAGTGCACTAATTAGAATTTTTATAGTAAAAGCCGTTTGCTATCTTGAAGGACAATGAGTTGAACTAATATATTCTTCGAGAAACGGGATCTGAATCGGTATGTGGACGCTGGAAATGGACATATTCCTTAGGGTGACCACTATGCCCCCACTTCCCCTATGTTATATGCAATTTTTTCTCGGTACTATTTGGGGAGCAAAAATCGTGCCAATATCCTATCTGAAAATAAGATGTATGATTAGGAAATGCATTGTTCGATTGTTCAATAGTATAAAATAAATATAATTTTATTTATGGTTCACTCTATGAGTTCATTTCCATCACTTATAATTGACCATTAAATTCAATCAAACCAATAATTTCACTGCACATTGAATGTTATGAGAAATCACATCAATAGTCAAAAATTTGTTAATTTTCATCAAATAAGTTCGAGAAATATGAATTTTTTAGCATTTAAATTTTTATCATTTAAATATAATTCAAATATAGTTTAAAAAACATTGAAATATCATTTACAGTCTGTGCGACTAATCGAAGATGTTGTAAAAAAATAAATAATGTTCAATAGTATGTTTATAAATATAATTTTATTAATGGTTCAATTAATATTTTTTTTTCCATAACCATTCCATCTCCATTCCTCTCCTTCTTGAATGGCGTTAATGTTCCCTGTGGAACTTTTGCCGTCTCAACCTATGCACTAACTAGCGTCATTTATTAATACTTAGTTGAGATTTCTTAAGCCAAATAACACGTCTGAATGTATTCTGAGGGGCAAGCTCAAGACACCAACAACAGTGCAAGTCGAAGGAAATTTCTTAATGTTATGAGGAATTATATCTATAATCAAAATTTTGTAAATTTCATTTAAAAAATTCGATTTATATTTTTTTTTATTTTGATATCATTTACAGCCTGTGCGACTAATCGAAGACGTTATAAGAAAAATAAATAATGTTCAATAGTATGTTTATAAAAAATAAATATAATTTTATTCATAGTCTAATTTATGAGTTCATTTCAATCACTGATAATTGACCATCAAATTCAATCAAACCAAAAATTTTATCACCTGGAAATCAAATAAAAAATGTCGACCCTGAGGAAGAATTGCTTATTGCTTACTACTGCTTATTGGGTATTGAATGTAATGAAAGCTTAAATGGATAGTCAAAACTTTGTAAATTTTCTTCAAATGAATTCGAGAAAAAGATTTTTAAAATATTTATTTAAATATCATTTAAATATCATTTACAGTCTGTGCGACTAATCGAAGACGGTGTAAAAAAAGAAATAAAATAAATTTTACTTACAAATGCAATCCAAAAACCACGGGCTTTTCAGTTCAAGTTACGGATTTAGTCACTGGTACATTCATGGCACACACGGGTTCACTGGTTTACAGATATTTTTTGCGGGATTGTTTCATGCTCATGCGTTGAGAAATTCATAGTCTTCTCAACAAATATTTCTTAGGAGAAGCTACGTTATGTGCACTTTTTTCACCGTTCTATTTGGGGATCAGAAGTTATTCGTGCCAACAACAAAAACAGAAAACAAAAACCCAAAAACCACGAGCTTTTCGGTTTAGGTTACGGATTTAGTTACATTCATGGCATACCATTGAGTCACTGGTATGCAGATAATTTTTTGCGGAATTATTTCACACATTTTGACAAATAAACAATCACGAAGGCAATCACGAGGAGATGTAATGTGGCATCATTAAAAAACATTTTAAAAAATTGGACGATCCGCTTCCCAATCCGGAAATCATGTGAATATGATTTCCGACATACGAACTATACATTTTTCGAGGAGAAACAATTCTTCTCCACCCGTTCTTCGTACAACTAATGTAGAATGTCACATATGAACTGAGTAGGAATACTCTATCCTAATACGTAAAAAAAAGGTTGGCATTGAACCGAATTTGATTTTGAAGATTAGGACAAAAATAATTTGAAGATTAGGACAAATAATAATAACAAAAATAATAACTTTTATAGCTTATCAAGAGAAATATTTTGCGATGCAGAACTTATCAACATCTCAATCCTACTCAAAGTTATTGATGGTTTTTCACTCAAAAACTCATGATTTCAATTTTAGTTCAATTAAACACAAAAATTAACATACATTTTAAAATGTCACATTATGTAGAGCTAAATATTCTCTTCCAAATGCCGCCAATAAACATTTTATATGTTCACCCCAGAAAGAACGACAAACAAATGAATAGGGCGTATTTTTGGGGACGAAATGTCAATAACATTTAATAAATAAATGATATTGGCACATTCTGCATCGAAAAATGTTTGTCTTAGTAAGCTCTACAAGTCGTCAGAAGACAGTTTGCATGTAAAATTTTAAATATAAGAGTTAGATAGAATGAACCTTTTTAATGGTGACCCTAACGCAACTTAGAAAAAAAAACACTATATCGGCTACTTCAAGAGATAGAAAAAAACTTTGATCTACAAAGTTGCTTAAAATAACTGGGATTACAACATTGTCGAACTATGTTTATCCCTATTTATAGAAATTACAAAGCTAGATTTTTTTTCATCGAAGATTTTGGGCACCCTATTATTGACAAAATTGAAATAAGCGCTCTATCATGTGTAATAACTTTGTCGGAGACAGTTTTTGTCTAGAGAATAACTGTTGGTCTCTAGATGCAGAGATGACCAATCGAACCAAAAATGTACAATCGTTAAACAGATTCTAACAATGGTTGAAATTGCGAAACTATATTTAAAAAAAAGATTAGTCAAGACAGTTACAGACAAACTGTGACTTATAAAATTGGATTTAGTCAGATACAAATGTAAGATTTGAAGTTAATATTTTCTGAAAGAGTGGTATTTATGCGCCAGGCAGGTTAAAGTATTTTGAAATTGAAATTTTGAATTTGAATTGGAATGATGTGGTGAGAACAACCGATTGTAGAAATTTACAAGAGAAAAAATCTTACTCTACATGTGTAGCAATGAATAAATGAATTGAAAGTACTGCAAGTAGAGTTAAAAAGTGCATTGACTAAGTATTTTTGAAAGGTTGTTTCGAGACAAGAACATCATCAATACCACGAGATAGCTTGGCATTAAAAATAGAATGTGGAAAATTTGATGAAAAAAAAATGTTATGAGAAAATGATAAAATGTAATTTGCATTCCATTCAATGGAAATATACAAAATTATGCTGCATTCGGGTAATATGTATCCTAATTATATTAGTTATTATATAACTAACCATCATGAATTGACAGAATTATCAGACTGTTAGATTGAACAATTCTCCGAAATCTACATATACAATTAAATTGAATAAACTCTATGCAAAATTGAAATAAATGAATGCATTCTCTATCTTACTCGTAAAAAATATTTGTTATGTTATTAACAAAGTATGAAATTTTATTTATTCATTTCAAATACATAAAAAGAACGTATATTTGTGATATAATTCATACGATAACAGAAACAGTCGATTCAATGAATGGGATATGTTTAAGTGAATTACTTAGAAGTGCACACAATCTAATATAACGATAGCACAAGACAAGTTATTTGGGCAATCACAAAGCGGTTAAAAGAGATGTATTGTGGTATTATAAAAAAAAAGTTTTTAAAATTTTGACAACCCGCTTCCCACTTCGGAAAATTAATCATGTAAATATGATGTCCGACATACGAATTACAAATTTTTCAATGAAAAAAAAAATTTCTCCACCATCAAATTCAATTGAACCGATTTCCCACAACCCAGATAATCGTTATTCGTACAACTGATGTAGAATGTCACATATGAACTGAGTAGGAATTTCCTATCCTAATACGTACAAATAAAGAAAATAAAAATAATTTTATCTCCGGTAAATCAAACAAAAAGTGTGGATCCTAAGGAAGAAATGCAGGCTGCTTATAGGAAATGTTATGAGTAATTACATTGATAGTTATAAATTTGTAAATAATAATTTTCTTAAACTAAATTCGAGAAAAGGGAAAGGAAACAATGTAAGTTCACATATCATTATATATCCGAAATTACAGTAATATGTTATAGGTATTAAATGTTTCCGTAATACTTATCGGTTTAGGTTACGGATTTAGTAACTGGCACATCATTGGTTCATTGGTTCATAGATAAATTTGTTTGCGGAATTATTTCGCACTCATTTGTTGGGAATTCCACACGCTTTCTCAATAATGATTTCCCAGAAGTCCCTAGGGGTAGTGGGGGCAAATTGGTCATGGGGCGCAAAACGGTCACCTGCTTGTTTGGTAGTATAATTATTGATTATGGATGCCGTATTGATAGTCACTTTATGTTTGAAGAATTTAATGACTTTTGAGTCACCCTGTACTTCAGTAGAGCTGTCGCATATGTCAAAATACAAATAAAAAACAGAAATTGCTCTCTCGATAGCCATTCGGCCGTAGTTCTGTGCGCATGGTATCTAAGGAATTTCTCGTGAAATTTAGTTCATGCAATCAGATATATTGAACAAATCATCAGTTTGGACGTCTGTTCACATATTCTAGAACAGGTGAATAGATATTTTGTTTAATCTCAGCGATTAATTAGCATAGAAATTACTTTGATGTTTGGGGGCAAAGTGGTCATAGGTTAATAACGACTTACAATGTTCTGTTTACTAAAGTTGATATACCGCATCACATTCTGCTCTTGAAGAAGATCCTTTTGTGGCTTTGACCCTGGATAAATATGCCACTCCAACTAAACCAAGCCTCATTATGCGGAACGTTATGTGTTTCTTACTATGCGGAACGTTATGTGTTTTGTATGCATGAGAAAATTTAAATTGAGCATCTAGGTGAATAGGCCAAGCTTATTTCATACATGTACCTACTATATCAAATAGGATTTGAACAAATTTGGACGAAAAGAAACGCATAAATCTATCCCATTTAGCTTGATATGTGCGAGTGACCATTTTGCACCCATTAGAAGACCACTTTACCTCCAATCAGAAAAGAAGTTCGATTTTTCACCTTTTAATGAAAAGTAATAATGAAAAGTGCACTAATTAGAATTTTTATAGTAAAAGCCGTTTGCTATCTTGAAGGACAATGAGTTGAACTAATATATTCTTCGAGAAACGGGATCTGAATCGGTATGTGGACGCTGGAAATGGACATATTCCTTAGGGTGACCACTATGCCCCCACTTCCCCTATGTTATATGCAATTTTTTCTCGGTACTATTTGGGGAGCAAAAATCGTGCCAATATCCTATCTGAAAATAAGATGTATGATTAGGAAATGCATTGTTCGATTGTTCAATAGTATAAAATAAATATAATTTTATTTATGGTTCACTCTATGAGTTCATTTCCATCACTTATAATTGACCATTAAATTCAATCAAACCAATAATTTCACTGCACATTGAATGTTATGAGAAATCACATCAATAGTCAAAAATTTGTTAATTTTCATCAAATAAGTTCGAGAAATATGAATTTTTTAGCATTTAAATTTTTATCATTTAAATATAATTCAAATATAGTTTAAAAAACATTGAAATATCATTTACAGTCTGTGCGACTAATCGAAGATGTTGTAAAAAAATAAATAATGTTCAATAGTATGTTTATAAATATAATTTTATTAATGGTTCAATTAATATTTTTTTTTCCATAACCATTCCATCTCCATTCCTCTCCTTCTTGAATGGCGTTAATGTTCCCTGTGGAACTTTTGCCGTCTCAACCTATGCACTAACTAGCGTCATTTATTAATACTTAGTTGAGATTTCTTAAGCCAAATAACACGTCTGAATGTATTCTGAGGGGCAAGCTCAAGACACCAACAACAGTGCAAGTCGAAGGAAATTTCTTAATGTTATGAGGAATTATATCTATAATCAAAATTTTGTAAATTTCATTTAAAAAATTCGATTTATATTTTTTTTTATTTTGATATCATTTACAGCCTGTGCGACTAATCGAAGACGTTATAAGAAAAATAAATAATGTTCAATAGTATGTTTATAAAAAATAAATATAATTTTATTCATAGTCTAATTTATGAGTTCATTTCAATCACTGATAATTGACCATCAAATTCAATCAAACCAAAAATTTTATCACCTGGAAATCAAATAAAAAATGTCGACCCTGAGGAAGAATTGCTTATTGCTTACTACTGCTTATTGGGTATTGAATGTAATGAAAGCTTAAATGGATAGTCAAAACTTTGTAAATTTTCTTCAAATGAATTCGAGAAAAAGATTTTTAAAATATTTATCGTTTTATCATTCAAATATCATTTAAATATCATTTACAGTCTGTGCGACTAATCGAAGACGGTGTAAAAAAAGAAATAAAATAAATTTTACTTACAAATGCAATCCAAAAACCACGGGCTTTTCAGTTCAAGTTACGGATTTAGTCACTGGTACATTCATGGCACACACGGGTTCACTGGTTTACAGATATTTTTTGCGGGATTGTTTCATGCTCATGCGTTGAGAAATTCATAGTCTTCTCAACAAATATTTCTTAGGAGAAGCTACGTTATGTGCACTTTTTTCACCGTTCTATTTGGGGATCAGAAGTTATTCGTGCCAACAACAAAAACAGAAAACAAAAACCCAAAAACCACGAGCTTTTCGGTTTAGGTTACGGATTTAGTTACATTCATGGCATACCATTGAGTCACTGGTATGCAGATAATTTTTTGCGGAATTATTTCACACATTTTGACAAATAAACAATCACGAAGGCAATCACGAGGAGATGTAATGTGGCATCATTAAAAAACATTTTAAAAAATTGGACGATCCGCTTCCCAATCCGGAAATCATGTGAATATGATTTCCGACATACGAACTATACATTTTTCGAGGAGAAACAATTCTTCTCCACCCGTTCTTCGTACAACTAATGTAGAATGTCACATATGAACTGAGTAGGAATACTCTATCCTAATACGTAAAAAAAAGGTTGGCATTGAACCGAATTTGATTTTGAAGATTAGGACAAAAATAATTTGAAGATTAGGACAAATAATAATAACAAAAATAATAACTTTTATAGCTTATCAAGAGAAATATTTTGCGATGCAGAACTTATCAACATCTCAATCCTACTCAAAGTTATTGATGGTTTTTCACTCAAAAACTCATGATTTCAATTTTAGTTCAATTAAACACAAAAATTAACATACATTTTAAAATGTCACATTATGTAGAGCTAAATATTCTCTTCCAAATGCCGCCAATAAACATTTTATATGTTCACCCCAGAAAGAACGACAAACAAATGAATAGGGCGTATTTTTGGGGACGAAATGTCAATAACATTTAATAAATAAATGATATTGGCACATTCTGCATCGAAAAATGTTTGTCTTAGTAAGCTCTACAAGTCGTCAGAAGACAGTTTGCATGTAAAATTTTAAATATAAGAGTTAGATAGAATGAACCTTTTTAATGGTGACCCTAACGCAACTTAGAAAAAAAAACACTATATCGGCTACTTCAAGAGATAGAAAAAAACTTTGATCTACAAAGTTGCTTAAAATAACTGGGATTACAACATTGTCGAACTATGTTTATCCCTATTTATAGAAATTACAAAGCTAGATTTTTTTTCATCGAAGATTTTGGGCACCCTATTATTGACAAAATTGAAATAAGCGCTCTATCATGTGTAATAACTTTGTCGGAGACAGTTTTTGTCTAGAGAATAACTGTTGGTCTCTAGATGCAGAGATGACCAATCGAACCAAAAATGTACAATCGTTAAACAGATTCTAACAATGGTTGAAATTGCGAAACTATATTTAAAAAAAAGATTAGTCAAGACAGTTACAGACAAACTGTGACTTATAAAATTGGATTTAGTCAGATACAAATGTAAGATTTGAAGTTAATATTTTCTGAAAGAGTGGTATTTATGCGCCAGGCAGGTTAAAGTATTTTGAAATTGAAATTTTGAATTTGAATTGGAATGATGTGGTGAGAACAACCGATTGTAGAAATTTACAAGAGAAAAAATCTTACTCTACATGTGTAGCAATGAATAAATGAATTGAAAGTACTGCAAGTAGAGTTAAAAAGTGCATTGACTAAGTATTTTTGAAAGGTTGTTTCGAGACAAGAACATCATCAATACCACGAGATAGCTTGGCATTAAAAATAGAATGTGGAAAATTTGATGAAAAAAAAATGTTATGAGAAAATGATAAAATGTAATTTGCATTCCATTCAATGGAAATATACAAAATTATGCTGCATTCGGGTAATATGTATCCTAATTATATTAGTTATTATATAACTAACCATCATGAATTGACAGAATTATCAGACTGTTAGATTGAACAATTCTCCGAAATCTACATATACAATTAAATTGAATAAACTCTATGCAAAATTGAAATAAATGAATGCATTCTCTATCTTACTCGTAAAAAATATTTGTTATGTTATTAACAAAGTATGAAATTTTATTTATTCATTTCAAATACATAAAAAGAACGTATATTTGTGATATAATTCATACGATAACAGAAACAGTCGATTCAATGAATGGGATATGTTTAAGTGAATTACTTAGAAGTGCACACAATCTAATATAACGATAGCACAAGACAAGTTATTTGGGCAATCACAAAGCGGTTAAAAGAGATGTATTGTGGTATTATAAAAAAAAAGTTTTTAAAATTTTGACAACCCGCTTCCCACTTCGGAAAATTAATCATGTAAATATGATGTCCGACATACGAATTACAAATTTTTCAATGAAAAAAAAAATTTCTCCACCATCAAATTCAATTGAACCGATTTCCCACAACCCAGATAATCGTTATTCGTACAACTGATGTAGAATGTCACATATGAACTGAGTAGGAATTTCCTATCCTAATACGTACAAATAAAGAAAATAAAAATAATTTTATCTCCGGTAAATCAAACAAAAAGTGTGGATCCTAAGGAAGAAATGCAGGCTGCTTATAGGAAATGTTATGAGTAATTACATTGATAGTTATAAATTTGTAAATAATAATTTTCTTAAACTAAATTCGAGAAAAGGGAAAGGAAACAATGTAAGTTCACATATCATTATATATCCGAAATTACAGTAATATGTTATAGGTATTAAATGTTTCCGTAATACTTATCGGTTTAGGTTACGGATTTAGTAACTGGCACATCATTGGTTCATTGGTTCATAGATAAATTTGTTTGCGGAATTATTTCGCACTCATTTGTTGGGAATTCCACACGCTTTCTCAATAATGATTTCCCAGAAGTCCCTAGGGGTAGTGGGGGCAAATTGGTCATGGGGCGCAAAAACGGTCACCTGCTTGTTTGGTAGTATAATTATTGATTATGGATGCCGTATTGATAGTCACTTTATGTTTGAAGAATTTAATGACTTTTGAGTCACCCTGTACTTCAGTAGAGCTGTCGCATATGTCAAAATACAAATAAAAAACAGAAATTGCTCTCTCGATAGCCATTCGGCCGTAGTTCTGTGCGCATGGTATCTAAGGAATTTCTCGTGAAATTTAGTTCATGCAATCAGATATATTGAACAAATCATCAGTTTGGACGTCTGTTCACATATTCTAGAACAGGTGAATAGATATTTTGTTTAATCTCAGCGATTAATTAGCATAGAAATTACTTTGATGTTTGGGGGCAAAGTGGTCATAGGTTAATAACGACTTACAATGTTCTGTTTACTAAAGTTGATATACCGCATCACATTCTGCTCTTGAAGAAGATCCTTTTGTGGCTTTGACCCTGGATAAATATGCCACTCCAACTAAACCAAGCCTCATTATGCGGAACGTTATGTGTTTCTTACTATGCGGAACGTTATGTGTTTTGTATGCATGAGAAAATTTAAATTGAGCATCTAGGTGAATAGGCCAAGCTTATTTCATACATGTACCTACTATATCAAATAGGATTTGAACAAATTTGGACGAAAAGAAACGCATAAATCTATCCCATTTAGCTTGATATGTGCGAGTGACCATTTTGCACCCATTAGAAGACCACTTTACCTCCAATCAGAAAAGAAGTTCGATTTTTCACCTTTTAATGAAAAGTAATAATGAAAAGTGCACTAATTAGAATTTTTATAGTAAAAGCCGTTTGCTATCTTGAAGGACAATGAGTTGAACTAATATATTCTTCGAGAAACGGGATCTGAATCGGTATGTGGACGCTGGAAATGGACATATTCCTTAGGGTGACCACTATGCCCCCACTTCCCCTATGTTATATGCAATTTTTTCTCGGTACTATTTGGGGAGCAAAAATCGTGCCAATATCCTATCTGAAAATAAGATGTATGATTAGGAAATGCATTGTTCGATTGTTCAATAGTATAAAATAAATATAATTTTATTTATGGTTCACTCTATGAGTTCATTTCCATCACTTATAATTGACCATTAAATTCAATCAAACCAATAATTTCACTGCACATTGAATGTTATGAGAAATCACATCAATAGTCAAAAATTTGTTAATTTTCATCAAATAAGTTCGAGAAATATGAATTTTTTAGCATTTAAATTTTTATCATTTAAATATAATTCAAATATAGTTTAAAAAACATTGAAATATCATTTACAGTCTGTGCGACTAATCGAAGATGTTGTAAAAAAATAAATAATGTTCAATAGTATGTTTATAAATATAATTTTATTAATGGTTCAATTAATATTTTTTTTTTCCATAACCATTCCATCTCCATTCCTCTCCTTCTTGAATGGCGTTAATGTTCCCTGTGGAACTTTTGCCGTCTCAACCTATGCACTAACTAGCGTCATTTATTAATACTTAGTTGAGATTTCTTAAGCCAAATAACACGTCTGAATGTATTCTGAGGGGCAAGCTCAAGACACCAACAACAGTGCAAGTCGAAGGAAATTTCTTAATGTTATGAGGAATTATATCTATAATCAAAATTTTGTAAATTTCATTTAAAAAATTCGATTTATATTTTTTTTTATTTTGATATCATTTACAGCCTGTGCGACTAATCGAAGACGTTATAAGAAAAATAAATAATGTTCAATAGTATGTTTATAAAAAATAAATATAATTTTATTCATAGTCTAATTTATGAGTTCATTTCAATCACTGATAATTGACCATCAAATTCAATCAAACCAAAAATTTTATCACCTGGAAATCAAATAAAAAATGTCGACCCTGAGGAAGAATTGCTTATTGCTTACTACTGCTTATTGGGTATTGAATGTAATGAAAGCTTAAATGGATAGTCAAAACTTTGTAAATTTTCTTCAAATGAATTCGAGAAAAAGATTTTTAAAATATTTATCGTTTTATCATTCAAATATCATTTAAATATCATTTACAGTCTGTGCGACTAATCGAAGACGGTGTAAAAAAAGAAATAAAATAAATTTTACTTACAAATGCAATCCAAAAACCACGGGCTTTTCAGTTCAAGTTACGGATTTAGTCACTGGTACATTCATGGCACACACGGGTTCACTGGTTCAGATATTTTTTGCGGGATTGTTTCATGCTCATGCGTTGAGAAATTCATAGTCTTCTCAACAAATATTTCTTAGGAGAAGCTACGTTATGTGCACTTTTTTCACCGTTCTATTTGGGGATCAGAAGTTATTCGTGCCAACAACAAAAACAGAAAACAAAAACCCAAAAACCACGAGCTTTTCGGTTTAGGTTACGGATTTAGTTACATTCATGGCATACCATTGAGTCACTGGTATGCAGATAATTTTTTGCGGAATTATTTCACACATTTTGACAAATAAACAATCACGAAGGCAATCACGAGGAGATGTAATGTGGCATCATTAAAAAACATTTTAAAAAATTGGACGATCCGCTTCCCAATCCGGAAATCATGTGAATATGATTTCCGACATACGAACTATACATTTTTCGAGGAGAAACAATTCTTCTCCACCCGTTCTTCGTACAACTAATGTAGAATGTCACATATGAACTGAGTAGGAATACTCTATCCTAATACGTAAAAAAAAGGTTGGCATTGAACCGAATTTGATTTTGAAGATTAGGACAAAAATAATTTGAAGATTAGGACAAATAATAATAACAAAAATAATAACTTTTATAGCTTATCAAGAGAAATATTTTGCGATGCAGAACTTATCAACATCTCAATCCTACTCAAAGTTATTGATGGTTTTTCACTCAAAAACTCATGATTTCAATTTTAGTTCAATTAAACACAAAAATTAACATACATTTTAAAATGTCACATTATGTAGAGCTAAATATTCTCTTCCAAATGCCGCCAATAAACATTTTATATGTTCACCCCAGAAAGAACGACAAACAAATGAATAGGGCGTATTTTTGGGGACGAAATGTCAATAACATTTAATAAATAAATGATATTGGCACATTCTGCATCGAAAAATGTTTGTCTTAGTAAGCTCTACAAGTCGTCAGAAGACAGTTTGCATGTAAAATTTTAAATATAAGAGTTAGATAGAATGAACCTTTTTAATGGTGACCCTAACGCAACTTAGAAAAAAAAACACTATATCGGCTACTTCAAGAGATAGAAAAAAACTTTGATCTACAAAGTTGCTTAAAATAACTGGGATTACAACATTGTCGAACTATGTTTATCCCTATTTATAGAAATTACAAAGCTAGATTTTTTTTCATCGAAGATTTTGGGCACCCTATTATTGACAAAATTGAAATAAGCGCTCTATCATGTGTAATAACTTTGTCGGAGACAGTTTTTGTCTAGAGAATAACTGTTGGTCTCTAGATGCAGAGATGACCAATCGAACCAAAAATGTACAATCGTTAAACAGATTCTAACAATGGTTGAAATTGCGAAACTATATTTAAAAAAAAGATTAGTCAAGACAGTTACAGACAAACTGTGACTTATAAAATTGGATTTAGTCAGATACAAATGTAAGATTTGAAGTTAATATTTTCTGAAAGAGTGGTATTTATGCGCCAGGCAGGTTAAAGTATTTTGAAATTGAAATTTTGAATTTGAATTGGAATGATGTGGTGAGAACAACCGATTGTAGAAATTTACAAGAGAAAAAATCTTACTCTACATGTGTAGCAATGAATAAATGAATTGAAAGTACTGCAAGTAGAGTTAAAAAGTGCATTGACTAAGTATTTTTGAAAGGTTGTTTCGAGACAAGAACATCATCAATACCACGAGATAGCTTGGCATTAAAAATAGAATGTGGAAAATTTGATGAAAAAAAAATGTTATGAGAAAATGATAAAATGTAATTTGCATTCCATTCAATGGAAATATACAAAATTATGCTGCATTCGGGTAATATGTATCCTAATTATATTAGTTATTATATAACTAACCATCATGAATTGACAGAATTATCAGACTGTTAGATTGAACAATTCTCCGAAATCTACATATAC
>NW_026599833.1:0-21000 GCF_029784135.1 Toxorhynchites rutilus septentrionalis
GTTCTCGACCGAGGACGTCCCCCGCACAGCGCACACAACACAACAGCGCAACAGTTTGTTTAATTTGTCACTGCGCGAGCCAACGCCCGCAGTACGCAGTATGTGCATCGGTCCGGCACTGGTATTAAGTCCAATTCGATAACACAATAACACCAAGGCAACATCGAGGGTAAGAATGCGCGTGTCAAGTGTGATGAAAAGTCTCCCCCACACAGCGCACACAACACAACAGCGCAACGGTTTGTTGAATTTCTCACTGCGCAAGCCAGCACTCGCAGTACGAAATGTGTATAACGCTGACCCGTCGGCAATAACACCAAGACCCGGAAAGCGTCCACGTCCCGGAATGCAAAGTGTCAAGTGTTGGAAAAGTCCCCCGCACAGCGCACACAACACAACAGCGCAACAGTCCGGCACTGATATTAAGTCCAATTCGATAACACAATAACACCAAGGCAACATCGAGGGTAAGAATGCGCGTGTCAAGTGTGATGAAAAGTCTCCCCCACACAGCGCACACAACACAACAGCGCAACAGTTTGTTTAATTTCTCACTGCGCTTGCCAGCACTCGCAGTACGCAGTGTGTGCATCGGCCCGGCACTGGTATTAAGTCCAATTCGATAATACAATAACACCAAGCCAACATCAAGCACAGCACAGCACAACAGTTTGTTTTATTTCTCACCCGCAGTACGCAGTGTGTATAACATCGACAACGACGCGTACATGACTATTGAAAAAAAAAAAACAACACATTCACACATTGGTCACACATCATCATCTTTACCTACGGGAAAACTGAAACTGTTGGAAAAAAGTTCAACTATTGAAAAAATGTCAACTATTGAAACAAGTAACCAACTATTGAAACAACCAACACCTTAGGCACGGCCCAAGTACAAGTACGAGTTCAATAGTAGGGTTACCCCCCATCGGAATATGACCGACACCCGGCACTGGTACCGATTGCGGTGCGTGAACATTTCCCGACCCAGCATGGTGTCTCGGCTAGTGGTACAAGTCTATCCAAGGCACCCCTATAACGATGCCCCCAGTGCGGTATATACCCATGCCGAGGCAACGTTGGTATGACCATGTTTTACACTATTGTGGGGAAAGTTGGTGAGTGAAAAGTTTGAGGCATAACTTGCGAAGCTTGTATGGATGTTCGGTAGTACGATGCCGTACGGGTGGGGTCAAGTTACTGTCGGTAGGGTCGAACGTCTATCGAATCCAGTGAGTCGGATGGCCATCCATCGGAAGGGGGTAACCCCGACGGGTGAGCGTCATACGATTCCGGTGAGCTTCGCATGTCGAACCACCCCCCTGGTGGTGGTAAGATGTGCGTACTCCAGTGTGTGGTGTCGGGTCGTGCGTTGTGAGCGTCGAAGGGGCATAAGGCGATTGTCGCTCTCTCGTGTGCCATGCGAACCCTGTGCAGTACGGTGTGTCGAACATTGAAATACCTCCCATGTAAGACGATGGACGATGGGAGAGCATAAGTTTTGGATCGAGGTGCTTCGGGTGTGATGTCAATCACATGTTTTCGACCGAGGACGATGGGAGAGCAAAAGTTTTGGATCGAGGTGCTTCGGGTGTGATGTCAATCACATGTTTAAGACCGAGGACGATGGGAGAGCAAAATTTTGTCTCGAGGTGCTTCGGTTGTGTTGCCAATCAGGTGTTCTCGACCGAGGACGATGGGAGAGCAAAAGTTTTGGATCGAGGTGCTTCGGGTGTGATGTCAATCACATGTTTTCGACAAAGGACGATGGGATTGCTAAAGTTTTGGATCGAGGTGCTTCGGGTGTGATGTCAATCACATGTTCTCGACCGAACACGATGGGAGAGCAAAAGTTTTGGATCGAGGTGCTTCGGGTGTGATGCCAATCACATGTTTTCGACCAAGGACGATGGGAGAGCAAAAGTTTTGGATCGAGGTGCTTCGGGTGTGATGTCAATCACATGTTTTCGACCGAGGACGATGGGAGAACAAAATTTTGTCACGAGGTGCTTTGGTTGTGTTGCCAATCAGGTGTTCTCGACCGAGGACGATGGGAGAGCAAAAGTGTTGGATCGAGGTGCTTCGGGTGTGATGTCAATCACATGTTTTCGACCGAGGACGATGGGAGAGCAAAATTTTGTCACGAGGTGCTTCGGTTGTGTTGCCAATCAGGTGTTCTCGACCGAGGACGTCCCCCGCACAGCGCACACAACACAACAGCGCAACAGTTTGTTTAATTTGTCACTGCGCGAGCCAACGCCCGCAGTACGCAGTATGTGCATCGGTCCGGCACTGGTATTAAGTCCAATTCGATAACACAATAACACCAAGGCAACATCGAGGGTAAGAATGCGCGTGTCAAGTGTGATGAAAAGTCTCCCCCACACAGCGCACACAACACAACAGCGCAACGGTTTGTTGAATTTCTCACTGCGCAAGCCAGCACTCGCAGTACGAAATGTGTATAACGCTGACCCGTCGGCAATAACACCAAGACCCGGAAAGCGTCCACGTCCCGGAATGCAAAGTGTCAAGTGTTGGAAAAGTCCCCCGCACAGCGCACACAACACAACAGCGCAACAGTCCGGCACTGATATTAAGTCCAATTCGATAACACAATAACACCAAGGCAACATCGAGGGTAAGAATGCGCGTGTCAAGTGTGATGAAAAGTCTCCCCCACACAGCGCACACAACACAACAGCGCAACAGTTTGTTTAATTTCTCACTGCGCTTGCCAGCACTCGCAGTACGCAGTGTGTGCATCGGCCCGGCACTGGTATTAAGTCCAATTCGATAATACAATAACACCAAGCCAACATCAAGCACAGCACAGCACAACAGTTTGTTTTATTTCTCACCCGCAGTACGCAGTGTGTATAACATCGACAACGACGCGTACATGACTATTGAAAAAAAAAAAACAACACATTCACACATTGGTCACACATCATCATCTTTACCTACGGGAAAACTGAAACTGTTGGAAAAAAGTTCAACTATTGAAAAAATGTCAACTATTGAAACAAGTAACCAACTATTGAAACAACCAACACCTTAGGCACGGCCCAAGTACAAGTACGAGTTCAATAGTAGGGTTACCCCCCATCGGAATATGACCGACACCCGGCACTGGTACCGATTGCGGTGCGTGAACATTTCCCGACCCAGCATGGTGTCTCGGCTAGTGGTACAAGTCTATCCAAGGCACCCCTATAACGATGCCCCCAGTGCGGTATATACCCATGCCGAGGCAACGTTGGTATGACCATGTTTTACACTATTGTGGGGAAAGTTGGTGAGTGAAAAGTTTGAGGCATAACTTGCGAAGCTTGTATGGATGTTCGGTAGTACGATGCCGTACGGGTGGGGTCAAGTTACTGTCGGTAGGGTCGAACGTCTATCGAATCCAGTGAGTCGGATGGCCATCCATCGGAAGGGGGTAACCCCGACGGGTGAGCGTCATACGATTCCGGTGAGCTTCGCATGTCGAACCACCCCCCTGGTGGTGGTAAGATGTGCGTACTCCAGTGTGTGGTGTCGGGTCGTGCGTTGTGAGCGTCGAAGGGACATAAGGCGATTGTCGCTCTCTCGTGTGCCATGCGAGCCCTGTGCAGTACGGTGTGTCGAACATTGAAATACCTCCCATGTAAGACGATGGACGATGGGAGAGCATAAGTTTTGGATCGAGGTGCTTCGGGTGTGATGTCAATCACATGTTTTCGACCGAGGACGATGGGAGAGCAAAAGTTTTGGATCGAGGTGCTTCGGGTGTGATGTCAATCACATGTTTAAGACCGAGGACGATGGGAGAGCAAAATTTTGTCTCGAGGTGCTTCGGTTGTGTTGCCAATCAGGTGTTCTCGACCGAGGACGATGGGAGAGCAAAAGTTTTGGATCGAGGTGCTTCGGGTGTGATGTCACATGTTTTCGACCGAGGACGATGGGAGAGCAACATTTTGTCTCGAGGTGCTTCGGTTGTGTTGCCAATCAGGTGTTCTCGACCGAGGACGATGGGAGAGCAAAAGTTTTGGATCGAGGTGCTTCGGGTGTGTTGCCAATCAGGAGTTCTCGACCGAGGACGATGGGAGAGCAAAAGTTTTGGATCGAGGTGCTTCGGGTGTGTTGCCAATCAGGTGTTCTCGACCGAGGACGATGGGAGAGCAAAAGTTTTGGATCGAGGAGCTTCGGGTGTGATGCCAATCACATGTTTTCGACCAAGGACGATGGGAGAGCAAAAGTTTTGGATCGAGGTGCTTCGGGTGTGATGTCAATCACATGTTTTCGACCGAGGACGATGGGAGAACAAAATTTTGTCTCGAGGTGCTTCGGTTGTGTTGCCAATCAGGTGTTCTCGACCGAGGACGATGGGAGAGCAAAAGTTTTGGATCGAGGTGCTTCGGGTGTGATGTCAATCACATGTTTTCGACCGAGGACGATGGGAGAGCAAAAGCTTTGGACCGAGGTGCTTCGGGTGTGATGTCAATCACCTGTTTTCGACCAAGGACGATGGGAGAGCAAAATTTTGTCTCGAGGTGCTTCGGTTGTGTTGCCAATCAGCTGTTCTCGACCGAGGACGATGGGAGAGCAAAAGTTTTGGATCGAGGTGCTTCGGGTGTGATGTCAATCACATGTTTTCGACCGAGGACGATGAGAGAGCAAAAGTTTTGGATCGAGGTGCTTCGGGTGTGATGCCAATCACATGTTTTCGACCAAGGACGATGGGATTGCTAAAGTTTTGGATCGAGGTGCTTCGGGTGTGATGTCAATCACATGTTCTCGACCGAACACGATGGGAGAGCAAAAGTTTTGGATCGAGGTGCTTCGGGTGTGATGCCAATCACATGTTTTCGACCAAGGACGATGGGAGAGCAAAAGTTTTGGATCGAGGTGCTTCGGGTGTGATGTCAATCACATGTTTTCGACCGAGGACGATGGGAGAACAAAATTTTGTCACGAGGTGCTTTGGTTGTGTTGCCAATCAGGTGTTCTCGACCGAGGACGATGGGAGAGCAAAAGTGTTGGATCGAGGTGCTTCGGGTGTGATGTCAATCACATGTTTTCGACCGAGGACGATGGGAGAGCAAAATTTTGTCACGAGGTGCTTCGGTTGTGTTGCCAATCAGGTGTTCTCGACCGAGGACGTCCCCCGCACAGCGCACACAACACAACAGCGCAACAGTTTGTTTAATTTGTCACTGCGCGAGCCAACGCCCGCAGTACGCAGTATGTGCATCGGTCCGGCACTGGTATTAAGTCCAATTCGATAACACAATAACACCAAGGCAACATCGAGGGTAAGAATGCGCGTGTCAAGTGTGATGAAAAGTCTCCCCCACACAGCGCACACAACACAACAGCGCAACGGTTTGTTGAATTTCTCACTGCGCAAGCCAGCACTCGCAGTACGAAATGTGTATAACGCTGACCCGTCGGCAATAACACCAAGACCCGGGAAGCGTCCACGTCCCGGAATGCAAAGTGTCAAGTGTTGGAAAAGTCCCCCGCACAGCGCACACAACACAACAGCGCAACAGTCCGGCACTGATATTAAGTCCAATTCGATAACACAATAACACCAAGGCAACATCGAGGGTAAGAATGCGCGTGTCAAGTGTGATGAAAAGTCTCCCCCACACAGCGCACACAACACAACAGCGCAACAGTTTGTTTAATTTCTCACTGCGCTTGCCAGCACTCGCAGTACGCAGTGTGTGCATCGGCCCGGCACTGGTATTAAGTCCAATTCGATAATACAATAACACCAAGCCAACATCAAGCACAGCACAGCACAACAGTTTGTTTTATTTCTCACCCGCAGTACGCAGTGTGTATAACATCGACAACGACGCGTACATGACTATTGAAAAAAAAAAAAACAACACATTCACACATTGGTCACACATCATCATCTTTACCTACGGGAAAACTGAAACTGTTGGAAAAAAGTTCAACTATTGAAAAAATGTCAACTATTGAAACAAGTAACCAACTATTGAAACAACCAACACCTTAGGCACGGCCCAAGTACAAGTACGAGTTCAATAGTAGGGTTACCCCCCATCGGAATATGACCGACACCCGGCACTGGTACCGATTGCGGTGCGTGAACATTTCCCGACCCAGCATGGTGTCTCGGCTAGTGGTACAAGTCTATCCAAGGCACCCCTATAACGATGCCCCCAGTGCGGTATATACCCATGCCGAGGCAACGTTGGTATGACCATGTTTTACACTATTGTGGGGAAAGTTGGTGAGTGAAAAGTTTGAGGCATAACTTGCGAAGCTTGTATGGATGTTCGGTAGTACGATGCCGTACGGGTGGGGTCAAGTTACTGTCGGTAGGGTCGAACGTCTATCGAATCCAGTGAGTCGGATGGCCATCCATCGGAAGGGGGTAACCCCGACGGGTGAGCGTCATACGATTCCGGTGAGCTTCGCATGTCGAACCACCCCCCTGGTGGTGGTAAGATGTGCGTACTCCAGTGTGTGGTGTCGGGTCGTGCGTTGTGAGCGTCGAAGGGGCATAAGGCGATTGTCGCTCTCTCGTGTGCCATGCGAACCCTGTGCAGTACGGTGTGTCGAACATTGAAATACCTCCCATGTAAGACGATGGACGATGGGAGAGCATAAGTTTTGGATCGAGGTGCTTCGGGTGTGATGTCAATCACATGTTTTCGACCGAGGACGATGGGAGAGCAAAAATTTTGGATCGAGGTGCTTCGGGTGTGATGTCAATCACATGTTTAAGACCGAGGACGATGGGAGAGCAAAATTTTGTCTCGAGGTGCTTCGGTTGTGTTGCCAATCAGGTGTTCTCGACCGAGGACGATGGGAGAGCAAAAGTTTTGGATCGAGGTGCTTCGGGTGTGATGTCACATGTTTTCGACCGAGGACGATGGGAGAGCAACATTTTGTCTCGAGGTGCTTCGGTTGTGTTGCCAATCAGGTGTTCTCGACCGAGGACGATGGGAGAGCAAAAGTTTTGGATCGAGGTGCTTCGGGTGTGTTGCCAATCAGGAGTTCTCGACCGAGGACGATGGGAGAGCAAAAGTTTTGGATCGAGGTGCTTCGGGTGTGTTGCCAATCAGGTGTTCTCGACCGAGGACGATGGGAGAGCAAAAGTTTTGGATCGAGGAGCTTCGGGTGTGATGTCAATCACATGTTTTCGACCGAGGACGATGGGAGAGCAAAAGCTTTGGACCGAGGTGCTTCGGGTGTGATGTCAATCACCTGTTTTCGACCAAGGACGATGGGAGAGCAAAATTTTGTCTCGAGGTGCTTCGGTTGTGTTGCCAATCAGGTGTTCTCGACCGAGGACGATGGGAGAGCAAAAGTTTTGGATCGAGGTGCTTCGGGTGTGATGTCAATCACATGTTTTCGACCGAGGACGATGAGAGAGCAAAAGTTTTGGATCGAGGTGCTTCGGGTGTGATGTCAATCACATGTTTTCGACCAAGGACGATGGGATTGCTAAAGTTTTGGATCGAGGTGCTTCGGGTGTGATGTCAATCACATGTTCTCGACCGAACACGATGGGAGAGCAAAAGTTTTGGATCGAGGTGCTTCGGGTGTGATGCCAATCACATGTTTTCGACCAAGGACGATGGGAGAGCAAAAGTTTTGGATCGAGGTGCTTCGGGTGTGATGTCAATCACATGTTTTCGACCGAGGACGATGGGAGAACAAAATTTTGTCACGAGGTGCTTTGGTTGTGTTGCCAATCAGGTGTTCTCGACCGAGGACGATGGGAGAGCAAAAGTGTTGGATCGAGATGCTTCGGGTGTGATGTCAATCACATGTTTTCGACCGAGGACGATGGGAGAGCAAAATTTTGTCACGAGGTGCTTCGGTTGTGTTGCCAATCAGGTGTTCTCGACCGAGGACGTCCCCCGCACAGCGCACACAACACAACAGCGCAACAGTTTGTTTAATTTGTCACTGCGCGAGCCAACGCCCGCAGTACGCAGTATGTGCATCGGTCCGGCACTGGTATTAAGTCCAATTCGATAACACAATAACACCAAGGCAACATCGAGGGTAAGAATGCGCGTGTCAAGTGTGATGAAAAGTCTCCCCCACACAGCGCACACAACACAACAGCGCAACGGTTTGTTGAATTTCTCACTGCGCAAGCCAGCACTCGCAGTACGAAATGTGTATAACGCTGACCCGTCGGCAATAACACCAAGACCCGGAAAGCGTCCACGTCCCGGAATGCAAAGTGTCAAGTGTTGGAAAAGTCCCCCGCACAGCGCACACAACACAACAGCGCAACAGTCCGGCACTGATATTAAGTCCAATTCGATAACACAATAACACCAAGGCAACATCGAGGGTAAGAATGCGCGTGTCAAGTGTGATGAAAAGTCTCCCCCACACAGCGCACACAACACAACAGCGCAACAGTTTGTTTAATTTCTCACTGCGCTTGCCAGCACTCGCAGTACGCAGTGTGTGCATCGGCCCGGCACTGGTATTAAGTCCAATTCGATAATACAATAACACCAAGCCAACATCAAGCACAGCACAGCACAACAGTTTGTTTTATTTCTCACCCGCAGTACGCAGTGTGTATAACATCGACAACGACGCGTACATGACTATTGAAAAAAAAAAAACAACACATTCACACATTGGTCACACATCATCATCTTTACCTACGGGAAAACTGAAACTGTTGGAAAAAAGTTCAACTATTGAAAAAATGTCAACTATTGAAACAAGTAACCAACTATTGAAACAACCAACACCTTAGGCACGGCCCAAGTACAAGTACGAGTTCAATAGTAGGGTTACCCCCCATCGGAATATGACCGACACCCGGCACTGGTACCGATTGCGGTGCGTGAACATTTCCCGACCCAGCATGGTGTCTCGGCTAGTGGTACAAGTCTATCCAAGGCACCCCTATAACGATGCCCCCAGTGCGGTATATACCCATGCCGAGGCAACGTTGGTATGACCATGTTTTACACTATTGTGGGGAAAGTTGGTGAGTGAAAAGTTTGAGGCATAACTTGCGAAGCCTGTATGGATGTTCGGTAGTACGATGCCGTACGGGTGGGGTCAAGTTACTGTCGGTAGGGTCGAACGTCTATCGAATCCAGTGAGTCGGATGGCCATCCATCGGAAGGGGGTAACCCCGACGGGTGAGCGTCATACGATTCCGGTGAGCTTCGCATGTCGAACCACCCCCCTGGTGGTGGTAAGATGTGCGTACTCCAGTGTGTGGTGTCGGGTCGTGCGTTGTGAGCGTCGAAGGGGCATAAGGCGATTGTCGCTCTCTCGTGTGCCATGCGAACCCTGTGCAGTACGGTGTGTCGAACATTGAAATACCTCCCATGTAAGACGACGGACGATGGGAGAGCATAAGTTTTGGATCGAGGTGCTTCGGGTGTGATGTCAATCACATGTTTTCGACCGAGGACGATGGGAGAGCAAAAGTTTTGGATCGAGGTGCTTCGGGTGTGATGTCAATCACATGTTTAAGACCGAGGACGATGGGAGAGCAAAATTTTGTCTCGAGGTGCTTCGGTTGTGTTGCCAATCAGGTGTTCTCGACCGAGGACGATGGGAGAGCAAAAGTTTTGGATCGAGGTGCTTCGGGTGTGATGTCACATGTTTTCGACCGAGGACGATGGGAGAGCAACATTTTGTCTCGAGGTGCTTCGGTTGTGTTGCCAATCAGGTGTTCTCGACCGAGGACGATGGGAGAGCAAAAGTTTTGGATCGAGGTGCTTCGGGTGTGTTGCCAATCAGGAGTTCTCGACCGAGGACGATGGGAGAGCAAAAGTTTTGGATCGAGGTGCTTCGGGTGTGTTGCCAATCAGGTGTTCTCGACCGAGGACGATGGGAGAGCAAAAGTTTTGGATCGAGGAGCTTCGGGTGTGATGCCAATCACATGTTTTCGACCAAGGACGATGGGAGAGCAAAAGTTTTGGATCGAGGTGCTTCGGGTGTGATGTCAATCACATGTTTTCGACCGAGGACGATGGGAGAACAAAATTTTGTCTCGAGGTGCTTCGGTTGTGTTGCCAATCAGGTGTTCTCGACCGAGGACGATGGGAGAGCAAAAGTTTTGGATCGAGGTGCTTCGGGTGTGATGTCAATCACATGTTTAAGACCGAGGACGATGGGAGAGCAAAATTTTGTCTCGAGGTGCTTCGGTTGTGTTGCCAATCAGGTGTTCTCGACCGAGGACGATGGGAGAGCAAAAGTTTTGGATCGAGGTGCTTCGGGTGTGATGTCACATGTTTTCGACCGAGGACGATGGGAGAGCAACATTTTGTCTCGAGGTGCTTCGGTTGTGTTGCCAATCAGGTGTTCTCGACCGAGGACGATGGGAGAGCAAAAGTTTTGGATCGAGGTGCTTCGGGTGTGTTGCCAATCAGGAGTTCTCGACCGAGGACGATGGGAGAGCAAAAGTTTTGGATCGAGGTGCTTCGGGTGTGTTGCCAATCAGGTGTTCTCGACCGAGGACGATGGGAGAGCAAAAGTTTTGGATCGAGGAGCTTCGGGTGTGATGCCAATCACATGTTTTCGACCAAGGACGATGGGAGAGCAAAAGTTTTGGATCGAGGTGCTTCGGGTGTGATGTCAATCACATGTTTTCGACCGAGGACGATGGGAGAACAAAATTTTGTCTCGAGGTGCTTCGGTTGTGTTGCCAATCAGGTGTTCTCGACCGAGGACGATGGGAGAGCAAAAGTTTTGGATCGAGGTGCTTCGGGTGTGATGTCAATCACATGTTTTCGACCGAGGACGATGGGAGAGCAAAAGCTTTGGACCGAGGTGCTTCGGGTGTGATGTCAATCACCTGTTTTCGACCAAGGACGATGGGAGAGCAAAATTTTGTCTCGAGGTGCTTCGGTTGTGTTGCCAATCAGCTGTTCTCGACCGAGGACGATGGGAGAGCAAAAGTTTTGGATCGAGGTGCTTCGGGTGTGATGTCAATCACATGTTTTCGACCGAGGACGATGAGAGAGCAAAAGTTTTGGATCGAGGTGCTTCGGGTGTGATGCCAATCACATGTTTTCGACCAAGGACGATGGGATTGCTAAAGTTTTGGATCGAGGTGCTTCGGGTGTGATGTCAATCACATGTTCTCGACCGAACACGATGGGAGAGCAAAAGTTTTGGATCGAGGTGCTTCGGGTGTGATGCCAATCACATGTTTTCGACCAAGGACGATGGGAGAGCAAAAGTTTTGGATCGAGGTGCTTCGGGTGTGATGTCAATCACATGTTTTCGACCGAGGACGATGGGAGAACAAAATTTTGTCACGAGGTGCTTTGGTTGTGTTGCCAATCAGGTGTTCTCGACCGAGGACGTCCCCCGCACAGCGCACACAACACAACAGCGCAACAGTTTGTTTAATTTGTCACTGCGCGAGCCAACGCCCGCAGTACGCAGTATGTGCATCGGTCCGGCACTGGTATTAAGTCCAATTCGATAACACAATAACACCAAGGCAACATCGAGGGTAAGAATGCGCGTGTCAAGTGTGATGAAAAGTCTCCCCCACACAGCGCACACAACACAACAGCGCAACGGTTTGTTGAATTTCTCACTGCGCAAGCCAGCACTCGCAGTACGAAATGTGTATAACGCTGACCCGTCGGCAATAACACCAAGACCCGGAAAGCGTCCACGTCCCGGAATGCAAAGTGTCAAGTGTTGGAAAAGTCCCCCGCACAGCGCACACAACACAACAGCGCAACAGTCCGGCACTGATATTAAGTCCAATTCGATAACACAATAACACCAAGGCAACATCGAGGGTAAGAATGCGCGTGTCAAGTGTGATGAAAAGTCTCCCCCACACAGCGCACACAACACAACAGCGCAACAGTTTGTTTAATTTCTCACTGCGCTTGCCAGCACTCGCAGTACGCAGTGTGTGCATCGGCCCGGCACTGGTATTAAGTCCAATTCGATAATACAATAACACCAAGCCAACATCAAGCACAGCACAGCACAACAGTTTGTTTTATTTCTCACCCGCAGTACGCAGTGTGTATAACATCGACAACGACGCGTACATGACTATTGAAAAAAAAAAACAACACATTCACACATTGGTCACACATCATCATCTTTACCTACGGGAAAACTGAAACTGTTGGAAAAAAGTTCAACTATTGAAAAAATGTCAACTATTGAAACAAGTAACCAACTATTGAAACAACCAACACCTTAGGCACGGCCCAAGTACAAGTACGAGTTCAATAGTAGGGTTACCCCCCATCGGAATATGACCGACACCCGGCACTGGTACCGATTGCGGTGCGTGAACATTTCCCGACCCAGCATGGTGTCTCGGCTAGTGGTACAAGTCTATCCAAGGCACCCCTATAACGATGCCCCCAGTGCGGTATATACCCATGCCGAGCCAACGTTGGTATGACCATGTTTTACACTATTGTGGGGAAAGTTGGTGAGTGAAAAGTTTGAGGCATAACTTGCGAAGCTTGTATGGATGTTCGGTAGTACGATGCCGTACGGGTGGGGTCAAGTTACTGTCGGTAGGGTCGAACGTCTATCGAATCCAGTGAGTCGGATGGCCATCCATCGGAAGGGGGTAACCCCGACGGGTGAGCGTCATACGATTCCGGTGAGCTTCGCATGTCGAACCACCCCCCTGGTGGTGGTAAGATGTGCGTACTCCAGTGTGTGGTGTCGGGTCGTGCGTTGTGAGCGTCGAAGGGGCATAAGGCGATTGTCGCTCTCTCGTGTGCCATGCGAACCCTGTGCAGTACGGTGTGTCGAACATTGAAATACCTCCCATGTAAGACGACGGACGATGGGAGAGCATAAGTTTTGGATCGAGGTGCTTCGGGTGTGATGTCAATCACATGTTTTCGACCGAGGACGATGGGAGAGCAAAAGTTTTGGATCGAGGTGCTTCGGGTGTGATGTCAATCACATGTTTAAGACCGAGGACGATGGGAGAGCAAAATTTTGTCTCGAGGTGCTTCGGTTGTGTTGCCAATCAGGTGTTCTCGACCGAGGACGATGGGAGAGCAAAAGTTTTGGATCGAGGTGCTTCGGGTGTGATGTCACATGTTTTCGACCGAGGACGATGGGAGAGCAACATTTTGTCTCGAGGTGCTTCGGTTGTGTTGCCAATCAGGTGTTCTCGACCGAGGACGATGGGAGAGCAAAAGTTTTGGATCGAGGTGCTTCGGGTGTGTTGCCAATCAGGAGTTCTCGACCGAGGACGATGGGAGAGCAAAAGTTTTGGATCGAGGTGCTTCGGGTGTGTTGCCAATCAGGTGTTCTCGACCGAGGACGATGGGAGAGCAAAAGTTTTGGATCGAGGAGCTTCGGGTGTGATGCCAATCACATGTTTTCGACCAAGGACGATGGGAGAGCAAAAGTTTTGGATCGAGGTGCTTCGGGTGTGATGTCAATCACATGTTTTCGACCGAGGACGATGGGAGAACAAAATTTTGTCTCGAGGTGCTTCGGTTGTGTTGCCAATCAGGTGTTCTCGACCGAGGACGATGGGAGAGCAAAAGTTTTGGATCGAGGTGCTTCGGGTGTGATGTCAATCACATGTTTTCGACCGAGGACGATGGGAGAGCAAAAGCTTTGGACCGAGGTGCTTCGGGTGTGATGTCAATCACCTGTTTTCGACCAAGGACGATGGGAGAGCAAAATTTTGTCTCGAGGTGCTTCGGTTGTGTTGCCAATCAGGTGTTCTCGACCGAGGACGATGGGAGAGCAAAAGTTTTGGATCGAGGTGCTTCGGGTGTGATGTCAATCACATGTTTTCGACCGAGGACGATGAGAGAGCAAAAGTTTTGGATCGAGGTGCTTCGGGTGTGATGTCAATCACATGTTTTCGACCAAGGACGATGGGATTGCTAAAGTTTTGGATCGAGGTGCTTCGGGTGTGATGTCAATCACATGTTCTCGACCGAACACGATGGGAGAGCAAAAGTTTTGGATCGAGGTGCTTCGGGTGTGATGCCAATCACATGTTTTCGACCAAGGACGATGGGAGAGCAAAAGTTTTGGATCGAGGTGCTTCGGGTGTGATGTCAATCACATGTTTTCGACCGAGGACGATGGGAGAACAAAATTTTGTCACGAGGTGCTTTGGTTGTGTTGCCAATCAGGTGTTCTCGACCGAGGACGATGGGAGAGCAAAAGTGTTGGATCGAGGTGCTTCGGGTGTGATGTCAATCACATGTTTTCGACCGAGGACGATGGGAGAGCAAAATTTTGTCACGAGGTGCTTCGGTTGTGTTGCCAATCAGGTGTTCTCGACCGAGGACGTCCCCCGCACAGCGCACACAACACAACAGCGCAACAGTTTGTTTAATTTGTCACTGCGCGAGCCAACGCCCGCAGTACGCAGTATGTGCATCGGTCCGGCACTGGTATTAAGTCCAATTCGATAACACAATAACACCAAGGCAACATCGAGGGTAAGAATGCGCGTGTCAAGTGTGATGAAAAGTCTCCCCCACACAGCGCACACAACACAACAGCGCAACGGTTTGTTGAATTTCTCACTGCGCAAGCCAGCACTCGCAGTACGAAATGTGTATAACGCTGACCCGTCGGCAATAACACCAAGACCCGGGAAGCGTCCACGTCCCGGAATGCAAAGTGTCAAGTGTTGGAAAAGTCCCCCGCACAGCGCACACAACACAACAGCGCAACAGTCCGGCACTGATATTAAGTCCAATTCGATAACACAATAACACCAAGGCAACATCGAGGGTAAGAATGCGCGTGTCAAGTGTGATGAAAAGTCTCCCCCACACAGCGCACACAACACAACAGCGCAACAGTTTGTTTAATTTCTCACTGCGCTTGCCAGCACTCGCAGTACGCAGTGTGTGCATCGGCCCGGCACTGGTATTAAGTCCAATTCGATAATACAATAACACCAAGCCAACATCAAGCACAGCACAGCACAACAGTTTGTTTTATTTCTCACCCGCAGTACGCAGTGTGTATAACATCGACAACGACGCGTACATGACTATTGAAAAAAAAAAAAACAACACATTCACACATTGGTCACACATCATCATCTTTACCTACGGGAAAACTGAAACTGTTGGAAAAAAGTTCAACTATTGAAAAAATGTCAACTATTGAAACAAGTAACCAACTATTGAAACAACCAACACCTTAGGCACGGCCCAAGTACAAGTACGAGTTCAATAGTAGGGTTACCCCCCATCGGAATATGACCGACACCCGGCACTGGTACCGATTGCGGTGCGTGAACATTTCCCGACCCAGCATGGTGTCTCGGCTAGTGGTACAAGTCTATCCAAGGCACCCCTATAACGATGCCCCCAGTGCGGTATATACCCATGCCGAGGCAACGTTGGTATGACCATGTTTTACACTATTGTGGGGAAAGTTGGTGAGTGAAAAGTTTGAGGCATAACTTGCGAAGCTTGTATGGATGTTCGGTAGTACGATGCCGTACGGGTGGGGTCAAGTTACTGTCGGTAGGGTCGAACGTCTATCGAATCCAGTGAGTCGGATGGCCATCCATCGGAAGGGGGTAACCCCGACGGGTGAGCGTCATACGATTCCGGTGAGCTTCGCATGTCGAACCACCCCCCTGGTGGTGGTAAGATGTGCGTACTCCAGTGTGTGGTGTCGGGTCGTGCGTTGTGAGCGTCGAAGGGGCATAAGGCGATTGTCGCTCTCTCGTGTGCCATGCGAACCCTGTGCAGTACGGTGTGTCGAACATTGAAATACCTCCCATGTAAGACGATGGACGATGGGAGAGCATAAGTTTTGGATCGAGGTGCTTCGGGTGTGATGTCAATCACATGTTTTCGACCGAGGACGATGGGAGAGCAAAAATTTTGGATCGAGGTGCTTCGGGTGTGATGTCAATCACATGTTTAAGACCGAGGACGATGGGAGAGCAAAATTTTGTCTCGAGGTGCTTCGGTTGTGTTGCCAATCAGGTGTTCTCGACCGAGGACGATGGGAGAGCAAAAGTTTTGGATCGAGGTGCTTCGGGTGTGATGTCACATGTTTTCGACCGAGGACGATGGGAGAGCAACATTTTGTCTCGAGGTGCTTCGGTTGTGTTGCCAATCAGGTGTTCTCGACCGAGGACGATGGGAGAGCAAAAGTTTTGGATCGAGGTGCTTCGGGTGTGTTGCCAATCAGGAGTTCTCGACCGAGGACGATGGGAGAGCAAAAGTTTTGGATCGAGGTGCTTCGGGTGTGTTGCCAATCAGGTGTTCTCGACCGAGGACGATGGGAGAGCAAAAGTTTTGGATCGAGGAGCTTCGGGTGTGATGTCAATCACATGTTTTCGACCGAGGACGATGGGAGAGCAAAAGCTTTGGACCGAGGTGCTTCGGGTGTGATGTCAATCACCTGTTTTCGACCAAGGACGATGGGAGAGCAAAATTTTGTCTCGAGGTGCTTCGGTTGTGTTGCCAATCAGGTGTTCTCGACCGAGGACGATGGGAGAGCAAAAGTTTTGGATCGAGGTGCTTCGGGTGTGATGTCAATCACATGTTTTCGACCGAGGACGATGAGAGAGCAAAAGTTTTGGATCGAGGTGCTTCGGGTGTGATGTCAATCACATGTTTTCGACCAAGGACGATGGGATTGCTAAAGTTTTGGATCGAGGTGCTTCGGGTGTGATGTCAATCACATGTTCTCGACCGAACACGATGGGAGAGCAAAAGTTTTGGATCGAGGTGCTTCGGGTGTGATGCCAATCACATGTTTTCGACCAAGGACGATGGGAGAGCAAAAGTTTTGGATCGAGGTGCTTCGGGTGTGATGTCAATCACATGTTTTCGACCGAGGACGATGGGAGAACAAAATTTTGTCACGAGGTGCTTTGGTTGTGTTGCCAATCAGGTGTTCTCGACCGAGGACGATGGGAGAGCAAAAGTGTTGGATCGAGATGCTTCGGGTGTGATGTCAATCACATGTTTTCGACCGAGGACGATGGGAGAGCAAAATTTTGTCACGAGGTGCTTCGGTTGTGTTGCCAATCAGGTGTTCTCGACCGAGGACGTCCCCCGCACAGCGCACACAACACAACAGCGCAACAGTTTGTTTAATTTGTCACTGCGCGAGCCAACGCCCGCAGTACGCAGTATGTGCATCGGTCCGGCACTGGTATTAAGTCCAATTCGATAACACAATAACACCAAGGCAACATCGAGGGTAAGAATGCGCGTGTCAAGTGTGATGAAAAGTCTCCCCCACACAGCGCACACAACACAACAGCGCAACGGTTTGTTGAATTTCTCACTGCGCAAGCCAGCACTCGCAGTACGAAATGTGTATAACGCTGACCCGTCGGCAATAACACCAAGACCCGGAAAGCGTCCACGTCCCGGAATGCAAAGTGTCAAGTGTTGGAAAAGTCCCCCGCACAGCGCACACAACACAACAGCGCAACAGTCCGGCACTGATATTAAGTCCAATTCGATAACACAATAACACCAAGGCAACATCGAGGGTAAGAATGCGCGTGTCAAGTGTGATGAAAAGTCTCCCCCACACAGCGCACACAACACAACAGCGCAACAGTTTGTTTAATTTCTCACTGCGCTTGCCAGCACTCGCAGTACGCAGTGTGTGCATCGGCCCGGCACTGGTATTAAGTCCAATTCGATAATACAATAACACCAAGCCAACATCAAGCACAGCACAGCACAACAGTTTGTTTTATTTCTCACCCGCAGTACGCAGTGTGTATAACATCGACAACGACGCGTACATGACTATTGAAAAAAAAAAAACAACACATTCACACATTGGTCACACATCATCATCTTTACCTACGGGAAAACTGAAACTGTTGGAAAAAAGTTCAACTATTGAAAAAATGTCAACTATTGAAACAAGTAACCAACTATTGAAACAACCAACACCTTAGGCACGGCCCAAGTACAAGTACGAGTTCAATAGTAGGGTTACCCCCCATCGGAATATGACCGACACCCGGCACTGGTACCGATTGCGGTGCGTGAACATTTCCCGACCCAGCATGGTGTCTCGGCTAGTGGTACAAGTCTATCCAAGGCACCCCTATAACGATGCCCCCAGTGCGGTATATACCCATGCCGAGGCAACGTTGGTATGACCATGTTTTACACTATTGTGGGGAAAGTTGGTGAGTGAAAAGTTTGAGGCATAACTTGCGAAGCCTGTATGGATGTTCGGTAGTACGATGCCGTACGGGTGGGGTCAAGTTACTGTCGGTAGGGTCGAACGTCTATCGAATCCAGTGAGTCGGATGGCCATCCATCGGAAGGGGGTAACCCCGACGGGTGAGCGTCATACGATTCCGGTGAGCTTCGCATGTCGAACCACCCCCCTGGTGGTGGTAAGATGTGCGTACTCCAGTGTGTGGTGTCGGGTCGTGCGTTGTGAGCGTCGAAGGGGCATAAGGCGATTGTCGCTCTCTCGTGTGCCATGCGAACCCTGTGCAGTACGGTGTGTCGAACATTGAAATACCTCCCATGTAAGACGACGGACGATGGGAGAGCATAAGTTTTGGATCGAGGTGCTTCGGGTGTGATGTCAATCACATGTTTTCGACCGAGGACGATGGGAGAGCAAAAGTTTTGGATCGAGGTGCTTCGGGTGTGATGTCAATCACATGTTTAAGACCGAGGACGATGGGAGAGCAAAATTTTGTCTCGAGGTGCTTCGGTTGTGTTGCCAATCAGGTGTTCTCGACCGAGGACGATGGGAGAGCAAAAGTTTTGGATCGAGGTGCTTCGGGTGTGATGTCACATGTTTTCGACCGAGGACGATGGGAGAGCAACATTTTGTCTCGAGGTGCTTCGGTTGTGTTGCCAATCAGGTGTTCTCGACCGAGGACGATGGGAGAGCAAAAGTTTTGGATCGAGGTGCTTCGGGTGTGTTGCCAATCAGGAGTTCTCGACCGAGGACGATGGGAGAGCAAAAGTTTTGGATCGAGGTGCTTCGGGTGTGTTGCCAATCAGGTGTTCTCGACCGAGGACGATGGGAGAGCAAAAGTTTTGGATCGAGGAGCTTCGGGTGTGATGCCAATCACATGTTTTCGACCAAGGACGATGGGAGAGCAAAAGTTTTGGATCGAGGTGCTTCGGGTGTGATGTCAATCACATGTTTTCGACCGAGGACGATGGGAGAACAAAATTTTGTCTCGAGGTGCTTCGGTTGTGTTGCCAATCAGGTGTTCTCGACCGAGGACGATGGGAGAGCAAAAGTTTTGGATCGAGGTGCTTCGGGTGTGATGTCAATCACATGTTTTCGACCGAGGACGATGGGAGAGCAAAAGCTTTGGACCGAGGTGCTTCGGGTGTGATGTCAATCACCTGTTTTCGACCAAGGACGATGGGAGAGCAAAATTTTGTCTCGAGGTGCTTCGGTTGTGTTGCCAATCAGGTGTTCTCGACCGAGGACGATGGGAGAGCAAAAGTTTTGGATCGAGGTGCTTCGGGTGTGATGTCAATCACATGTTTTCGACCGAGGACGATGAGAGAGCAAAAGTTTTGGATCGAGGTGCTTCGGGTGTGATGTCAATCACATGTTTTCGACCAAGGACGATGGGATTGCTAAAGTTTTGGATCGAGGTGCTTCGGGTGTGATGTCAATCACATGTTCTCGACCGAACACGATAGGAGAGCAAAAGTTTTGGATCGAGGTGCTTCGGGTGTGATGCCAATCACATGTTTTCGACCAAGGACGATGGGAGAGCAAAAGTTTTGGATCGAGGTGCTTCGGGTGTGATGTCAATCACATGTTTTCGACCGAGGACGATGGGAGAACAAAATTTTGTCACGAGGTGCTTTGGTTGAGTGCGAATCCAGTGAGTCGGATGGCCATCCATCGGAAGGGGGTAACCCCGACGGGTGAGCGTCATACGATTCCGGTGAGCTTCGCATGTCGAACCACCCCCCTGGTGGTGGTAAGATGTGCGTACTCCAGTGTGTGGTGTCGGGTCGTGCGTTGTGAGCGTCGAAGGGGCATAAGGCGATTGTCGCTCTCTCGTGTGCCATGCGAACCCTGTGCAGTACGGTGTGTCGAACATTGAAATACCTCCCATGTAAGACGACGGACGATGGGAGAGCATAAGTTTTGGATCGAGGTGCTTCGGGTGTGATGTCAATCAAATGTTTAAGACCGAGGACGATGGGAGAGCAAAATTTTGTCTCGAGGTGCTTCGGTTGTGTTGCCAATCAGGTGTTCTCGACCGAGGACGATGGGAGAGCAAAAGTTTTGGATCGAGGTGCTTCGGGTGTGATGTCACATGTTTTCGACCGAGGACGATGGGAGAGCAACATTTTGTCTCGAGGTGCTTCGGTTGTGTTGCCAATCAGGTGTTCTCGACCGAGGACGATGGGAGAGCAAAAGTTTTGGATCGAGGTGCTTCGGGTGTGTTGCCAATCAGGAGTTCTCGACCGAGGACGATGGGAGAGCAAAAGTTTTGGATCGAGGTGCTTCGGGTGTGTTGCCAATCAGGTGTTCTCGACCGAGGACGATGGGAGAGCAAAAGTTTTGGATCGAGGAGCTTCGGGTGTGATGCCAATCACATGTTTTCGACCAAGGACGATGGGAGAGCAAAAGTTTTGGATCGAGGTGCTTCGGGTGTGATGTCAATCACATGTTTTCGACCGAGGACGATGGGAGAACAAAATTTTGTCTCGAGGTGCTTCGGTTGTGTTGCCAATCAGGTGTTCTCGACCGAGGACGATGGGAGAGCAAAAGTTTTGGATCGAGGTGCTTCGGGTGTGATGTCAATCACATGTTTTCGACCGAGGACGATGGGAGAGCAAAAGCTTTGGACCGAGGTGCTTCGGGTGTGATGTCAATCACCTGTTTTCGACCAAGGACGATGGGAGAGCAAAATTTTGTCTCGAGGTGCTTCGGTTGTGTTGCCAATCAGGTGTTCTCGACCGAGGACGATGGGAGAGCAAAAGTTTTGGATCGAGGTGCTTCGGGTGTGATGTCAATCACATGTTTTCGACCGAGGACGATGAG
>NW_026599834.1:0-20974 GCF_029784135.1 Toxorhynchites rutilus septentrionalis
AAAGTGAAATGCCCTGCAAGAGATGATTTATCGTGTGCCATAATATGAATTTTGCATCTCACAACTCAAGATGCGCGATCGAGCGATGGTGGGAAGCAATACATGAGTTAGGTTGAGAGAGTTTAATATTTCGTCCGCCGTGGAAACCGGAATATGTGTTTCAGTTTTACTTAGTATGAGTGAAAAAATACGAAAATGATATCTAAATATAATCTAAAGTTTCCGAAAGAATTGTACATTGCATATATTTTTAGTCGTAAAAAGGAATTGTGTGTAGTTTCGGAAGTTAATCATTTTTAACACAAAAATCGCAAACTTACTTGGAAAGAACTTTTTTTCATGATAACATTTGGCAGAGCTGTTACATGATGAAATTTATTCATTAATTTCTTCAAACGATAGTAGACTACAATTACTTACATAATCATTCGTGTGACACTTTCGGTGAATGCTCGAGTGACAAAGCGAACCGGAACTATACTCTAGATCAGGGGTTCTCAAACTGTTTTGGGCGAGAGACCCCTTTTCCAGAATGAAGTGATACCAAAGACCCCCATAGCAAAATTTCTTTAAAAATCTCTTGTTTTTTTCTTATTCATACATAATACTTACCAATTTAAAAACTTTGCGTTTGATAAAATGAGAAAACTTGACCTAATTAAAATTCAACAATATACAATAAATACACGAAATTCAGTAATATTTTCATATACACATTACTTACAAATACTTTAGTAGGTAATTAATTTTTGAAACTAACTTTAAACTCGCAAAGTAAAGATAAACATATGTTCCGGTAAAACGTAATCCTACGTAAAAAACTATGGGTGGGTTATAACTTAAATACAACCGCAAGGTTGACGTAGGACTACCGTTGGCTTAGTAGATATTTGAGTATATTGAATCAATTATTGATTAAACCAGTGACTGAATGAAACAATTTCCGAATTCAGATGCGAACAATTCCCAATTTAGTACAAAAGTACCCGCATCTTGCATCTATTTCGCAATGCCGATTTCCCCAAGCCCATTGGAATCTGTGTTGGGGAAACTCATCAAGTAGCCGCACCTTGCATCAAATTAATGTGGCGTATGAACAGTTTTGTATAGACAATTTGCATTAGGCACCAATCAACGTAATAAACAAAAACCAAGAAAACCGAATATTCATAATTTTCGGTGACAATTACTAAAAACAATAAAAATAATAAAAATGAAAATATGCGCTGCCAAAGAAGACTCAACGAAAATTGCAGTCTTGGATACAATTCAAGACAGCTGTAATTAGTCCATTTCCACTGAAACGCAGAATACACGCACGAGTAAGGTCGTGAGCTCATTTGGTCAATCTTCCTCAGCAAGTGGTAGACATCATCCCATGAAACCCCATGGTCTAGTGCTAAGCTCATTCCGCATATGTTTCCGGACAGTGGAATGGTACCAAAGATGCAGCTCAGCAGAACTAAATTTTTTTTTTTTTTTTTTATCTGTATTATAGTGATTTTCAACTCATTTGGCTGGTTCGTCACTTTTTACTTCCATTTTTGGAAGAATGTCGGGAGTGAGAATTGAACTCGTGACCTTTAGCGTGAGAGGCATGGATGTTACCACTACGCCAGATCGCCTCCACGGCAGAACTAAAATGAGCTACCTGATCACATACGGTATTGAGCCATACTTTTTGGATGACATCCTTCGTTTACTCGAAAATTGCAAGGATATCGTTATCGGATTCGACGAAACGTTAAATAAGATTTCACAAATGCAACAGATGGATGTTAGCGTCCGTCACTGGAATGTAACGAAGGGAACGGTGGAATCCAGGTACATAGGCTCAGCTTTTCTAAGCTCAACGCGTGCACTGAACTTGTTCGGCGGATTGAAGAAATAGTTTGAAGCAAAACCTAGTTTGAAGTAGGTCAACTCAGCATTGACGGTCCCCGTGTTAATTGGAGATTAGTGAAGCAGTTGAATGAAGAAATTCGTGAAATCCGAAGCAGCCAAAACTACGAGAAAACTTCACAAATCATTCAAAGAAGGAATGGAAAGACTGTTTGGAAAATTAATTAATTCCTCCAGTGCTTGTACAGCCTGTTTAAGAACGTCCCGTTAAGATGTGCGGAGTATTCTTGAACTATTGGATCGGTTGAAGTCTTCCGGAGTAAAATGGCTCGAAAACCGACCGATGGTATAAATAGCCCTGGTCATGCTCCCGTATCTTGAAACCTACTTAGCTGCAATCTAAGCACAAACAAACTTACGTTCCTAAGTATAAAGATACACATCCAGATTTCCGTAGGAGCTTTGCTGTTGTTGGGGGCTTTTCTTAACATCAACTGCTGCAGTTCAACCATTTATGACGAGCTTTCAGAGTGACGAGCCTGAAGCACCTTTTCTATTCGAACTGACGAACCTTTTTAAACCATTAATGAATAAACTGATCACTTTTGAGAGGGATCTGAAGTCCCTTACAAACGTCGATCTTTCCGATGATTCGTTTCTGCTAAGCAGCGGCTGAAGTTTAATTAGGATTCGCTGTAAAAGTTGCAATCAACAGTGTTGTGGAAACAATCAAGTTTATGAGATAAATATCTGAAGAAATTCGTGAAATGTAAAGAGTACTAGATTTAATTTCTTCGAAAAATGAAGGAACGATCACCTTTGTCGTATCCACGACAGAGACACGACACGATATACTTCTTGTATCCAGCATAGTTTTCAAATAAAATAAGTAAAAAAACTTTTTAAATTAAACGGTTTAATTGTGATTAAACATAATAATGTACTAAAAGCTAGAAAATAATTAGGCAAGTAGCGGTTAACAGTTATCACACCTCTCCTTCATTAGTCTAGGGCATTGATAAGACTAAAATGCAATCGTGGGACATATGAGGAAGTCGCTAATTGGGGATAATGGAAATCCAACATGCCCCACGATTTTATTTTAGTCTTATCAATGCCCTAGACTAATGAATGAGAGGTGTGATAACTGCTAACGGCTACTTGCCTAATTATTTTCTACCTTTTAGTACATTATTATTTTTAATCACAATTAAACCGTTTAACTTAAAAAGTTTTTTTTACTTATTTTATTTTCTAGTTTTTAGTACATTATCTGCTTCATTAGAATATTTCACTATAATAAAACCATTGTACTGTATTCTATCAGTCAAATAATTTCCTTTGATACCGATATTGAGTGGATTGCAGAAAATACATAGTGTGTTCTCCAAGTCAAGTTCGTTCGTTTTATACATATATCTCAATCAACCTTTTTATGAGATGATATTAAATCAGCTATTTTGTAGCGGCGGCCAAATTGGATTTTTCAAGATAAGCATTTTTAAAATGACAGCAGAGATAAAGGTGTTTTATAAATTCGGTCAGTTCCTATTGGTCAAATTTCTATGAATTTGGGACAACCCTACAGACATACAAACAGTTCAAGCTAAATAAAACCGTTTGATAAAGTAATTTGCTATTTTGTGATTGCGGCCATCTTGGATTTGGATTTTCCATGATTTACTGTGATCTACTATTCAAGCCCTTTCATTTGATAACCATATTAATCGGGATTTGAGAAAATATGTAGCCCGCTATTTGGTAGTGGCAGCCATCTTGGATTTTCATTTTTCTTAAATAACTGTGTTCTACTGGTCAAGCTCTTCAATTTGATACCCATATTAACACATTGCGAACCGCTCACGAGATTTCTCGTGTTTCGCGTTCGGTCTGTTACGGATGGATCACGAAATAATCCGTGTTTTCTACACTTGAAAGTAAAATCCTTAGTTTGCCAAGAATCTAACAAGGCCTACCGATGGCTCGCCTTCGTCTCATCCACATCAAAGGAAACGATCTCATTCGTGGAATCCGAACAAATGAAGGGTTCAAGTTTGCGCCTAAACGTACGGTCCATAATGTGTTAATGGGGTTTTGACATAATATGTAGTCCGCCATTTGGTAGGATTGGTAGGATTTGGTAGGTCCGCCATTTTAGTAGGATAGGATTTTTCATAAATAATCGTGTTCTACTAGTCAAGCCCTTTCATTTGATACCCATAATAATAGGGTTTTGAGAAAATATGTAGTCCGCCATTTGTAGTGGCAGCCATCTTGTATTTGAATTTTTCATAAATAACCGTGTTCTACTAGTCAATCCCTTTCATTTGATACCCATATTGATAGAATTCATCTTATTTTGCAAACAACTTGCAACCTAAATGCAAACTTGTTATGTTTGTTTGGACTTGATTTTGATCATGGCTTCATTCGTTCTACTAAAATATTAGTCATTATTGTAACAAATTGCTTCACGTAATACAACAGTAAGAACAATAAGAAATAAGAATGTTAATTAATAGGGGTCGATTTTTAGACCTCGTCGACCCCCAAAATCAATTTTCGTTTTTGTCGACCCCTTGGAAACCGAACTCGACCCCAGACTTTGAGAAACCCTGCTCTAGATTCATGTTCCTTGTATAAATATAAACGAAGTACATGTTGAAGCAAAAGTTGCCTTGAAGCACACGAAGTTTGAGATGTCGTGTCTCGGTTAACTATGACAAGGGTGACGAAAACTGTGCTGAAGTTGACATGCGGGGCGATTTCAGCATATTGTGGGATTGTTTTACGAATCACAACACTCCATCCAACAATCGAACTCAACATTGAATTGCCTTCCACACAAAAAGGGAGGAATGTCGCAACATAACTACGCTGATCTATTTGCACATGCTAATGAACTATTGCTGAAATGCTTTCGTTCTTGCAAATAAAGGGTGTGTCACATCAAATTGCATCACGGAAAAAACGCTGTAGAAATTTAATTTTTAGGAATTATATCTTCAGCTTTCGCTTATAATCAGATAAGAGTGTATAGATCACGTTGGCCATGCTTCACTGTCAATTTTTCGTAAATTTGGAAAAATGTCGTCGAACGAAAAAGAGCGTCGTGAATTAATCCTGCGCACTCATTTCGAGAATCCGGAGTTGTCACATCGGGACATCGGTTAGATGCTGGGAATCGTCCAATTCACGGTCAGCAGAGTACTAAAACGATACTTCGAGAACCTAACCATCGACCGGAAGGTGAAGAACGGCAAAAATGGATGCTCCGTCAGTGAAAAAGATCACAAGCGCGTAGTTAAGCAGTTTAGACGTGATCCGAGAAGTTCGGTCCGGGATGTCGTCAATAAGCTGAATTTGTCAAGTTCATTCGTCCAGCGGATCAAGCAGCGGGAGGGCCTGCGTACATACAAGGTTCAGAAGGTTCCTTACCGCAACGAAAGGCAAAACATGGTGGGAAAGACGCGAGCCCGGAAGCTGTACACCGAAATGCTGACGAAGCCGCATTGCCTGGTAATGGACGACGAAACCTACGTCAAAGCGGACTTTCGTCAGCTGCCGACCCCAAGTTTGCCAAAAAGTACATGGTGTGACAAGCGATCTGCTCTTACGGAAAGCGGAGCGCCCCCTTCGAGATGACCGGCACGGTAAACGGGCAGGTTTACCTTAAGGAGTGCCTACAGAAGCGCTTACTACCACTATTTAAGCAGCACGAGGGCCCGACCATCTTCTGGCCGGATCTCGCTTCGTGCCAAAGGACGTGTTGGAGTGGTACGAAGCCAACGGGGTCACCTTCGTGCCAAAGGAAATGAACCCGCCCAACGCGCCGGAGCTTCGCCCAATAGAGAAATATTGGGCGATTATGAAGCAGGCCCTCCGGAAGAACCCAAAAGTTGTCAAAAGAGGAAGGTGCGAGCATACGGGCTTGGGCTCGAAGTATGAATAAAAAGAAAATGTCAAAAGTTGTTTAATAGTTTTTATTTTACTGTCTAAAATTTTCAAAAGGATCGGTCTACTGGGCGAATTTCTACAGCGTTTTTACCGTGATGCAATTTGATGTGACACACCCTTTAAATATGTTACACTCAAATTAATGGAACCACTAGCAATATACATCACATTTACAGATGATATAAACAGCGAAACTCTGAAACTCCCCGGCTACAGGGTTAATTGTTTTCGGAAACTTTGTTGACATATTTCGCTGTAGTTTTTCAGGAGAGGAGAGTGCATCTGGTGGCCAACCATGATCAACGACGCGTACTTCCTCTTGTGTAATATCCTCTAGTGCCATTTTTCATTGACCACATTCTGCAAAGATGACAGAGACACATGCATAACGATGGAATTCAATAGTTTTCGTTCATTCTTGTGTGACCTATTCTCAGCTGTTCATGGTGACGTTTTAAGATCGGTCTGTGTTTATGCAAATTGTTTTGTTGACCTAAGATTGCGAGCATAAATTATCATTTTTACTCCTTCAGGTCTTAGATAACAAGGCATGGTATTGTTCGAGTAATTTTCTTCTCAAAAACCTCGTACAACATTGTTGAATGCTTCAATCGCGATACAATTGAGAAAAGAGCGAACCTACGGAAGGAGAAAAAAAACTTTTTGTTGTTGCTATTATCGGCGACACAAGAAACTTATTAGGCTTGGCTGAATAACCAAGCTGTAAACTCATCATAACTTTCATTAGATGTTTTTTGTTTAGAACAAGAGCGTATAATGCCAGGCAAACGTTACAAAATATTCTTCAGCAGCATAGTTATGGGAAATTGTTATTACACAGCATATTGATTTGAAGCCTCTCACATCGAGCAATTCAGACCTCTTTCCAAAATTTTAAATCACTTAAAAGATGATTGTAGTCAACCGAGATTTTTGTCTAAAAAAGAGAGATAGATTGGCGTTCGAAGGATGATGAAAAAAATCCTATTATCCGCAGGTGCTAGAATCAACCCGCTTTCAATCATGAAACAAGACCAAAAGGGGGTGAGCTTTTGAATTCCACAGAATGGATTTGATAGACAAATACTGGAATAACAAAGGTAGAGAGAAGGAGCAAACGTTGAGCAACATGTGCATGTGACTTTTTCACGCTTATCTGGATATTTAACGGTTATCACAATTTAATTTTCTTTATACTTTCTTTTCGTTTCACAATACTTGGGATATGATGTTGTAATTTATGGTTACATTTCCGCAAGCATCTGATAAGGAAATCTTTTTGACGTAGGACTACATATTTCAATAATGATCCAAAACCAGACAGATGTGACACGGATTTCGATGATTTATATACAAATTGAATTGTAAATTCTCTTAAATTTATTTGATAAACAATAAACTATGATTCGCTTGGCCAGAATTGTTTGAATTGACAAAAATTGGGTTTATTTCATTTCTCATCCGTTTATTGTGTACATTTCTGTGTTTGTTTACCCATGCTGTGAAGAACGATCTACTAATACACTCAGGTTTTTTTTACGCGGGGGATACGTACCTCGTAAAAAAAAGCGTTCATTGGAAAATCCGCGTAAAAAACCGCGTTAATTCGAAAATCCGCGTAAAAAAACCGCGTTAATTGGAAAATCTGCGAAAAAAACCCGGTAACCTAAAATCTTCGTAAGCAACGTGATAGAGTGGGGCACTAATTTCCGTCATAAGCGCTATGCTCCGTCGCAATCACTGATTACCGTCATATGTTATATGTTTAAAGTCTCTTTAATTCAAAACCAAACCAAATCACCTTAGAGGTGAATGAACTGAATAGTTCAAAGCCTCTCAAAAATAAACAACCAACCTTAGTATAACGTGCGCAACAACGGGTATAAAAAATGACTGGTAAAAACGAAATTTCTTCCGACTTGCACCCCGCGTATTCTAGAGCCTGCCCTTTGAAATACATTCAAGGTATGTTATTCAGCATAGGAATCTCAATTATTTACTACTAATAAAAATAGCGCAAGTAATACCTACGTTGGGAAGGAAAAAGTTAGGAATGTTAGCGCCAACAAAAAAAAGAAAAAATAACAAATTTCGACGTATGAACTGCTTTTATATTGTACTCGCGAAGTCAAGAATGAGTCATGAATGAATTATATTCTTTTGCTTCTACAAAACCACGCAAACCTTGGGCGCTTTTCAAGGTCACAAGCAGTAAAAAAAATTCGCCAGAAGGTTAGTAGTTTGAACAAAATATTAGGCTGTCGTCTCAATCAAATATAGGATAGTAACGCTTCTCGAGCAGATTAGTACCGAACAAGAGGAAATCTGGTGCCAATACAATATTTAATTAATGGAGACAACCATTTGTTCTGGTTTCAAAATAAAAATGTAGGTCCCTCATTTCGTCCCTCAAATGAAATTGATGCATAACGTTTTGTCTAGAAATAATAGGAAAATATCAATCAAAATATCGCTCAGAGTAACTAGGTAACCAGTTTGTGTTGATGATTTTTTTCCACCCAACAAATATTTTTGTTAGCCCCTACACTTCTTAAATCGCAATCAATGGCCCCCTGTTGGAGTAAAGATAGCTGCTCAGGAGCTGTAATTTTATTATTATTTTATGTTTCTAGAGGTCGGACTCGATTATATGCACACTCGATTTTATACTGATTCGATTAAATAAGATGTCTCCATTATATACGGTCAGAAATTTTGTTGACGTGGGACTACTTCTAACCGGAATTTAGGGGGTTAAAATGAAAACCTAAACACAGAACATGCAGGATTTCGAATGCTTATAGCTCGAGCATTTCTTAATAGATCGGAAAGATGTTTGCATCAATTGATAAGAAATATTTCTACGCATCTATCACAATAAATAAAATGTTATTTTTCCTGAGATGAGCAATTGAATAACTGTAAAATATCAAACCCTAACTGCCCCGTTTTGATTGGCTTTGATTCCCCAACACAGCCATCAATCCTACGGTATCTGTCGAAATTTGCATTGCAAATACATGCAAGTTGGGGGGAACTTTTGTTCCTACCGACACGTTTACCCTAACACAGCCATCCAAACCAAGGTACCTGGGGACATTGGCTTTGCAAATACATGCAAGTTGGAGGAACTTTTTGTTCCCACTAAAATGTGTTCCCTCATACAGCCATCTAAACCAATGTGTCTTACATTACATGGCGTTTATTAACTTAATCCTTTACTTAATAAGCAAATGTGTTGAATTCAATTGAATTCCAAAATAGTTTCATTTTCATCATTTTTTCAATTTTATCAATACAAACATATGATTACTAAGCCAACGATAGTCCCACGTCAACCTTGCGGTTTTTTCATAGATATAACCCACCTATTTTTTCAATATTTGAAATATGATTTATTTAGGTGAAAACCGTACATTCAAAAAACGAAAAATATGTGCAACAAATAAAAAACATATTGCTTTGGCTTGATTATATACAGGATTTGATTATTTAGAGTGAAAAAAATGGAGACTGTATATAATCGAGTTCGCCCTGTGTTACGATAAATCGAAATGGAAGAAATGTATTTATCAATCAGTAACCCCACCTCACATTCGTCGCTACTGTAATCGGGCTGAATTTTTAACAATTTGATGTCTGGCGGTTTGTATCCTACTTCTGATATTCTGATATTCTGATATTCTGATTTTCTGATTTTCTGATTTTCTGATTTTCTGATTTTCTGATTTTCTGATTTTCTGATTTTCTGATTTTCTGATTTTCTGATTTTCTGATTTTCTGATTTTCTGATTTTCTGATTTTCTGATTTTCTGATTTTCTGATTTTCTGATTTTCTGATTTTCTGATTTTCTGATTTTCTGATTTTCTGATTTTCTGATTTTCTGATTTTCTGATTTTCTGATTTTCTGATTTTCTGATTTTCTGATTTTCTGATTTTCTGATTTTCTGATTTTCTGATTTTCTGATTTTCTGATTTTCTGATTTTCTGATTTTCTGATTTTCTGATTTTCTGATTTTCTGATTTTCTGATTTTCTGATTTTCTGATTTTCTGATTTTCTGATTTTCTGATTTTCTGATTTTCTGATTTTCTGATTTTCTGATTTTCTGATTTTCTGATTTTCTGATTTTCTGATTTTCTGATTTTCTGATTTTCTGATTTTCTGATTTTCTGATTTTCTGATTTTCTGATTTTCTGATTTTCTGATTTTCTGATTTTCTGATTTTCTGATTTTCTGATTTTCTGATTTTCTGATTTTCTGATTTTCTGATTTTCTGATTTTCTGATTTTCTGATTTTCTGATTTTCTGATTTTCTGATTTTCTGATTTTCTGATTTTCTGATTTTCTGATTTTCTGATTTTCTGATTTTCTGATTTTCTGATTTTCTGATTTTCTGATTTTCTGATTTTCTGATTTTCTGATTTTCTGATTTTCTGATTTTCTGATTTTCTGATTTTCTGATTTTCTGATTTTCTGATTTTCTGATTTTCTGATTTTCTGATTTTCTGATTTTCTGATTTTCTGATTTTCTGATTTTCTGATTTTCTGATTTTCTGATTTTCTGATTTTCTGATTTTCTGATTTTCTGATTTTCTGATTTTCTGATTTTCTGATTTTCTGATTTTCTGATTTTCTGATTTTCTGATTTTCTGATTTTCTGATTTTCTGATTTTCTGATTTTCTGATTTTCTGATTTTCTGATTTTCTGATTTTCTGATTTTCTGATTTTCTGATTTTCTGATTTTCTGATTTTCTGATTTTCTGATTTTCTGATTTTCTGATTTTCTGATTTTCTGATTTTCTGATTTTCTGATTTTCTGATTTTCTGATTTTCTGATTTTCTGATTTTCTGATTTTCTGATTTTCTGATTTTCTGATTTTCTGATTTTCTGATTTTCTGATTTTCTGATTTTCTGATTTTCTGATTTTCTGATTTTCTGATTTTCTGATTTTCTGATTTTCTGATTTTCTGATTTTCTGATTTTCTGATTTTCTGATTTTCTGATTTTCTGATTTTCTGATTTTCTGATTTTCTGATTTTCTGATTTTCTGATTTTCTGATTTTCTGATTTTCTGATTTTCTGATTTTCTGATTTTCTGATTTTCTGATTTTCTGATTTTCTGATTTTCTGATTTTCTGATTTTCTGATTTTCTGATTTTCTGATTTTCTGATTTTCTGATTTTCTGATTTTCTGATTTTCTGATTTTCTGATTTTCTGATTTTCTGATTTTCTGATTTTCTGATTTTCTGATTTTCTGATTTTCTGATTTTCTGATTTTCTGATTTTCTGATTTTCTGATTTTCTGATTTTCTGATTTTCTGATTTTCTGATTTTCTGATTTTCTGATTTTCTGATTTTCTGATTTTCTGATTTTCTGATTTTCTGATTTTCTGATTTTCTGATTTTCTGATTTTCTGATTTTCTGATTTTCTGATTTTCTGATTTTCTGATTTTCTGATTTTCTGATTTTCTGATTTTCTGATTTTCTGATTTTCTGATTTTCTGATTTTCTGATTTTCTGATTTTCTGATTTTCTGATTTTCTGATTTTCTGATTTTCTGATTTTCTGATTTTCTGATTTTCTGATTTTCTGATTTTCTGATTTTCTGATTTTCTGATTTTCTGATTTTCTGATTTTCTGATTTTCTGATTTTCTGATTTTCTGATTTTCTGATTTTCTGATTTTCTGATTTTCTGATTTTCTGTTTTTCTGTTTTTCTGTTTTTCTGTTTTTCTGTTTTTCTGTTTTTCTGTTTTTCTGTTTTTCTGTTTTTCTGTTTTTCTGTTTTTCTGTTTTTCTGTTTTTCTGTTTTTCTGTTTTTCTGTTTTTCTGTTTTTCTGTTTTTCTGTTTTTCTGTTTTTCTGTTTTTCTGTTTTTCTGTTTTTCTGTTTTTCTGTTTTTCTGTTTTTCTGTTTTTCTGTTTTTCTGTTTTTCTGTTTTTCTGTTTTTCTGTTTTTCTGTTTTTCTGTTTTTCTGTTTTTCTGTTTTTCTGTTTTTCTGTTTTTCTGTTTTTCTGTTTTTCTGTTTTTCTGTTTTTCTGTTTTTCTGTTTTTCTGTTTTTCTGTTTTTCTGTTTTTCTGTTTTTCTGTTTTTCTGTTTTTCTGTTTTTCTGTTTTTCTGTTTTTCTGTTTTTCTGTTTTTCTGTTTTTCTGTTTTTCTGTTTTTCTGTTTTTCTGTTTTTCTGATTTTCTGTTTTTCTGTTTTTTTTCTGTTGTTTCGTCAAAGCAATAAATTACTTTGTACATAATTTTTTGGGGATTACTTATTGAATTAATCATCATCAAAAACGAAGAGGTATTTATTTATTCAAACAGAAATACAGGGCGGACTCGATTATCCGGGATTTGATTATCCGGAGTATTTTATTTTTGATTTTTGGAAATTTTGAATAATTTGTATAATAATTCCATATTGAATAGCTAATATGGGTATAAAATGAAAGGGCTTAACTAGTAGAATGCAGTTAATTATGAAAAATTCAAATCCAAAATGGCGGATTTCATATTTTTTCAGAACCCTATCAATATGGGTATCAAATGAAAGGGCTTGACTAATAGAATACAGTTATTTATGAAAAATGTAACTTAATATGGCGGCTACTACAAAATGGCGGATTACATTTATTATTATTTATTATGTTTTGTGTTCTCCAAGTCAGCCATTTTTCAGCGACGGCCAAATTGAATTTTTCAAGATCATGGAATACGTAGTTTTATAATGACAGTAGATTTAAAGGTATCTTCCAAATTTCAGATCAATCAGTCAACAGGAACGGGTTCAATTATCTATTAATGTGGGACAACCCTACAAACATTCAAACATACATAGAAACAGTTCAAGCTGAATGAAACCATTTAAAAAGTAATTAGTTGTTTGGGGACTGCCGTCATCTTGGAGTTGGATTTTTCATGATCTGCTAAGTTCTACTAATCGAGAACTTTATTTTGAAACGCATATTGATGAGGTTTTTAAAAAAAAATATGTATATGGCGTCATTTTGTGGTGGCGGTCATTTCGGATTTGCATTTTTCATAAATTAATGTGTTCTACTAGTTAAACCCTTTCATTGGATACCCACATTGAAGCGCTTCTGAGAAAATATGTAATCCGCCATTTTGTAGCGGCTGCCATCTTTGTTACTTCCCGATATTGTTGCCCAAGATATAGATATGATGAATATTTCATTTGTGTGCGTTTATTTTTCACGAAGATACATCATGTCAAAAATCACTAAAAATTTTGGACTTCGCAATCTGTTTTTTGTCGAGTGTATAAAATTGGATATGTCTCGGGCGAAACGTTACCTACAGATTTTCACACAAAATTCCTTGTAAATTTATTTTTTTTAATGTTTTTCGTAAATATTTGCAGTTTCACAAAAAATTAAAATTTCATAAACTTGAAAAAATATATCTACATTTCGGTGAGTCAGACACAGCACCAATATACGTCAAACTTTGTTAAATGAAAAACGTAATCTTAGACAAATATATAAACAATAGAGTCAAATTCGACTGTTTTGAGATATAAAAATATGTTGTATATTGAATCGTTTTATATTTATATTTTTAAGCTTTTTTTCAATAATGTATATAAAACGTTAAATGAATGTTCAATGAATTTCCAACAACTTTGTTGATTCCTGTATATTTTTAAATAAAATAGCTAGATTTCGAGTTACGATTTTTGATTATTCTCACATAAAAATCTGTGTTGATTATAACTGATCACATGATCATGAAAAATGTAATGTGGGATAACTGCCGCTCAACGCAGAAGAATACGAAGAAATGGAAGAGGGACGATTGACTGTTTTATGACTTGTTTGGCATAGAGTAATTCAATATTGAAATTAAAAGAATAAACATCGAAAGTTTTCGGCTCTGGAAGAACAGAATTCGATCGCCTGGGTGAAAGACAGAACTCTGTTCCGCTGCTATTGTGTACTAGGAAGCATCATCCAGCCTAATGGAGCCCATTCCATTGTCGGATGTTTGCTTTCCCAATATATTCCTTCCTGGGAAGTATGTATGCCTGCGTTGGAGGAAATTGTTGACGATCGAAAGGGACAAAAGCAAATATAAATTCTATCAGATATTTATGTATCCTGTTACGCATCATAAAGCCGAGTCGTTTATTTAGATGCTGATATTGAGGGCATGTTATGATTTCGTGTGACGGTAAACAGAGCTGAGCAGTAGTTGAAAATTCAGCGAAGCATCATTTGGCTAATAAGAAAAAACCGGTAGGGATGTAACAGTATCAGTATTTATACGTCAAATATTCGTTTTCGTTTGTACCTAGGATATTGAAACCGGAATTCTCAGAACGGTTATTCGTATGAAAATTGATTTGAGCAAATATCAGACAAGTGAGACAAGGAGAAAGACAAAATTTGTCAACGAATAGAATTTTGCCGACTTTTCCCATGGCGACGAACTAACCGTTGCTTAATACAATCCCAGAAGGAGGCAGGACAAATTGATAAACAAGAATACATACAATTCTCTAGAACAAATATTTATCATAGCAGCCATTCCATTATTCGTCCAAAGAGTTTTCGATTCACTGGAGTTTACATTTATTTTATCGGTTGCTGGAAAAAAACAGGAACAATAACGACGACTGAGCGGCATATTGTTTGCCAACTCGAGCCAAGCAAGTGCTGCGGTTGGTATAATCACAAGACAATTCGTTTATTTTCTGTTCACTATTCACATACCCTCACCCAACATCGCTCTTATGGAAATCAGTTCGGCTAGTTCCAGCACTCTTGGAATACCGTAGGTTCTCATTCTACTACCAAATTCGAGGCCATTTTTTTAATCACACAGCAATTCATATACACAAAATTGAAATACAAAACAACTTGAAAGTTATGGGAAAAGAAGGCAACGGTGGAAGAGCATCGTAGACGGATATGGTACGGTACGAGTCAACACCTCAAAAGAGCAGAAAATAAGCCAAAGAAGAGAATGATTGACGTAGATTATTCCGCTCCCCGTGTCCTTAACATACATGTGTGTATAATGAGATTACACTTCATATGTCGCTCTTGCACCTGGCATAGCTCCTTCGGTAAAACAAAAGGTTGTCGTGATGAAACTGGTGTTTGACGAGGAAAATGGAGCAGTGTGTAATCATATTTCTGATAGAGAGATATGAAAGTATGATTCTTATCGTTGACGGTCGACAGCAAAGATATGGCGATGTTTCTCGACATATCTTTTCCCGTACAATGAATGAATAAAAAAAAATACGATCAAAGCCATCTCTTGTGGATGTGTGATAATGAGGCATAATCCTAATTATTAGATTTGTGGGAATTTCGCTGTCGAGAAATGACAACTGAAGCTGGTGAATTTACATTGAAACCAGCCAAAGTTCGAAGGTTACATTCCAAATTCCAAATTATAGCGGAAAACGAACCATGCAGAAACCCACAATCTCCGCACGATTTTACCGCTTTTGGGGACGTGCCTTTGACTACCGTTTCGATTTCTGTTCATCTGTGGAACAAAATGGAAAAAAAAGATTTACGAACTGGATTGATTGCCTTCTTTCCACGGAAAAAAGGATCCACAGAAATGAAAATTCTCCAATAACAAGGGGTGTACTTTGCGGTGTCGGTAAACACACAAAAGCACCCTCAAAAAAGCGAATCACAATATATCACACCATTATGCACAATGATCGAATTGAGCCATAAGTAGGTTGTAAATAAGGGTTGATAGGTCTCAATCCGTTTGCTGATGGTAGCTTGGGTTTTCCACCGGTATATTTGGACGCACATATCTCGGTGACAAAAGACATGATGGGAAGAAAACAATCCGAAAATATATCTAGAGCGATCTTTTGGAGATGGACATGATTGTTGCACGGATGGAACAATAATCATCGAAGTTGCTGTCCATACGTTTAAGGTTTGAAATAATTTAAGGAAATCTCATTCTGCACAATAACTTTTATTTAATAAGTAACTTTTACTTAATGTGCCCGTCTTTACCACCCTTCCTTTACAGTATAACAATGCACAATGGTCCAGGAGATGCATTTGTATGGAAATTAGCATTTAGAGCTCGACAGATATTCTGTAGACAAAAACTGTCTTAGACAAAGTTGTTACATATGATAGAGCGCTCATTTTTATGTTATCAAAAATAGGGTGACCAAAATTGTCGATAAAATAAAAAAATAACTTTCTTACATTTTTCTAAGTTATGTCAGGGTCACAATGAAAAAAAACAATTTTTTGCTCTAACTTTCATATTTAAAATTCTACATACAAACTGTCTTCGAAAGACTTTTAGAACTTACTAATACAAACATTTTGCGATGCAGAATTTGTCAATATCTCAACTTCACTCAAAGTTATTGATATTTCTTCCCAGAAAATATGCTCTTTTCATTTGCTTGTCATTCTTTCTGGGGCAAGCATAAAGAATATTTGTTGACTGAATTTGAAAGAACAAATTTCACTCTATATAATATGTGATTTTCAAAATTATGTTATTTTTTGTGTTTGAGTAAATTAAAATTGAAATCATGAGTTTCTGGATGAAAACCCATCAATAACTTTGAGCAGGATTAAGATATTGACAAATTATGCATCGCAAAATGTTGATATTGATAAGCTCTAAAAGTCGTACGAAGACAGTTTTGATGTAGAATTTTAAATATAAAAGTTAGAGTAAAAAACCCATTTTTGCATGGTTACCCTAATGCAATTTAGATAGAAAGCGCTAGAAACAACTTTGTGGGAGATATTTGTTCTTTAGACAAAAACTGTCTTCGACAAAGCTGTTACATATGATAGAGCGCTAATTCTTATGTTGTCAAAAATAGGGTGACCAAAATTGTCGATGAAATAAAAAATCTAACTTTCTTATCTTTTTCTTATCTTAGATATAGATAAACATAGTTCGACAATGTTGTAGCCCCAGTTATTTTAGACAACTTTGTAGAACGAAGCTTTTTTCTATCTTTTAATATAATCGATTTAGACCTTTTTCAAAGTTATATTAGGGTGACTATGAAAAAACGTTTTTTTTTTGCTCTAACTTTTACATTTCAAATTCTACATCAAAACTGTCTTCGTACGACTTCTAGAGCTTTTCAATACCAATATTTTGCGATGCCATACTTGTCAATATCTTAATCCTACTCAAAGTTATTGATGGTTTTTAATCCAAAAACTCATTATTTCAATTTTAATTTACTCAAACACGAAAAATAACATAGTTTTGAAAATCACAATTTTTTTTATATTTGCCTCTAAAAGAATGACAAACAATTGAGGAGCGCGTATTTTTTGGGAATAAATATCAATAACTCTGAGTGAAGTTGAGATGTTCACAAGTTCTGCATCGCAAAATGTTTGTATTAGTAAGTTCTAGAAGTCTTTCGAAGACAGTTTGCATGTAGAATCTTAAATATAAAAGTTAGAGTAAAAAACCGTTTTTTTTCATGGTGACCCTAAAGTAACTTAGAAAAAAGCGCTATATCGGTTATTTCAAGAGATAGAAAAAAAAATCACAGGAGGGTTGTGTCCGAGACACGACCGCATAGTTGACGTAGGATTCCGTTAGGCAATCTGTTGATTTTGGACATGTTTGAAGAATTACATCGTTAAACTCTTTGATAATGATTTGGTGGCCCTGAAAAGGGCCGTTTTTTGGATGTTGGGTATTGTTTATTCACTCCACCAGTATTTACCGAGTGATGATGACAGTAATGGTGACAGAAGTATGGTAAACAGTCGTTGGATGGTGCATATCAGATAGAATATGCCGAAGTGGAATGAGATATGATGGAAACTGCCATCTGTGACCCTGGACGAGATGCCTCCTGTTTTTTGTATGGATGAAACAAAGGAAAAAAACTCATCAATGCAATATAAGATAATTACCAATACCGATTACAACTATCAATTTTTCTCATCAGTAAAAACATGTTACATTAATATAGAAAAAAAAATTCTGAAATGGAAAAGGTAATTTTCTTTCATAATTTTTACTTTCTGTGTGTTTATTCAACCCAATGCGAATTTTAATTGGACTAATAACACCTAATACAGGGTGGGCCATTTGAAGTGGAAGCATCTGGCAACCCCATAACTTTTGACAGAGATGTCAGATTAACAAATGTCATACCGCGTTGGAAGCGTCATTTCAGTACAATTTTAACCATGGAACAATACACACCTAAACAACGCGCTGAAATTGTTCAGCTGTACATTCAAAATAACTTCTCAATTGTGTTAACTAAACGTGCGTGGAAAAATAAAAATAAAGTTAAAACATCGCCTGGAGACAACACTATACGTCGATTATATGCCAAATTTATATCGTCTGGCAGTGTTGGTAATGCCAGTCATCTGTCCAGACAACGACCAAGACGTTTCGACGAGAATATTGATGCCGTTCGAACCAGTGTTGCAGAGACTCCATCGACATCAGGTCGCCATCGTTCGCAAGAGTTAGGCATCGCTCGAACCACTCTCCGACGCATAATTCGTGTTGATTTGAAAATGTTTCCGTATAAAATTCAAATGGCTCAACAACTTAACCCATCTGACTTACCACGTCGACTTGATTTTGCGAAATGGACCATCGAAATGGCCAAAAATGAACGTGGCTTTTGGCAAAAAATCATAATGTCTGATGAGGCGCATTTCAACTTGAATGGAGGAGTGAATAAACAAAATTGTGGGTTTTATGCTACTGAAAACCCTCAATTCATCGAAACGCAACCTCTTTACGACCAAAAAGTTACTGTGTGGTGTGGCATTTATGCCGATAAAGTCATCGGCCCGTACTTATTTGAAAACGAAAATGGAGCAACGGTAACCGTGAATGGGGAGCGTTATCGGACAATGATAACCGATTTTTTATTGCCATTTGTTCGTGAAAATGAATTGGACAATTACTGGTTCCAACAGGACGGCGCTACATGCCATACAGCGGCTGCCACGACCAAATTATTGCGCGAAATGTTCCCCGGAAGATTAATATCGAAAAACGGCGATTATGACTGGCCACCGAGATCACCTGATTTGACGCCTCCTGACTTTTTTTATGGGGATATTCAAAATCCAAGGTATACACTGGTAAACCGAGGACCCTGGCTGCGCTGAAAGACAATATCCGACAAGAAATTGCTACCATATCGGTCGAAACATTGGGCAAAGTGATGGAAAATGCCGAAAAAAGGGCACATTTTGCGGTCAAGGCCAGAGGCGGTCATTTACGAGATATCATAATCAAAAAGTAGTTAGAACAAATCTCCTTGGACCAAAATAAATGAATTTCAAAAAAAAAATTAAAATTCCACTTCTTTACTTTGCTATTGCAAAAACAAATCCTTCCACTTTAAATGGCCCACCCTGTACTACATATAGAGTATATAGAAAATCACCTTTTCGAATATTTATTCACTTATCCTATTTTTTACACCGTATGAAATTTCCTTGGGTGAAAATGAACACAACAAAACAGACAGCTTAAACCGAGCGACCCGTTCTCGAGCGGGAACACACCTATGTTTTCATTCATGAAAATAAAGCTATGGCTCATTCAAGAAAATTGAAATAAATCGTTTCATGTATCAAGTCATTTTTAACACAACTGCTAGCATACACAATTTTACATTTACACTTGTGCTAAAATTTTCACAATACACGATCGGTCATTAATATGAAATTTTACAAAGCAACCAACATTAAAATTGCAAATATGATTTTTATTCACTAGAATTAATCGTATCACTCACCTTATTTGCAATATAAAAATGCCCCCGACTTGCATATATTTGCAATGCCGATTTCCCCCGGGCACCATCGTTTTGATGTCTCTGTTCGAGAACACATTTCGGTGTTGGTTTAGATGTCTCTGTTAGGGAACCGCCGCATGTGTCGTCAATTTCGACCAATCAGAAGTGGGTAGTTCCGTTAGTATAGGGGTTGAGATTTTTCAATTGTTCGATAGTTAGTTTCATGACATATATTATTTCATTCAATATGAAAAATTGTTATGAAGTGCCAAAATCGATTGACGCAAAAATTTCATCAATCCATCATGAAATGACTGGGCAATAAACGTTTGAAATTGGACAATTTTCCCGATGTGCTCAATTTTCGATTTTCAATTTGTACCCCAATATGCTCCCGAAAGACGTAATCCAACGTCAAAATACTTTGTTCTACAATGTTGTTCAAATAACTAGGACTACAATTTTGTCGAACTATGTTTACCTCTATCTATAAAGATAAGAAAGTTAAATTTTTATTTCATCGACAATTTTGGTCACCCTATTTTTGATAACATAAAAATGAGCGCTCTATCATATTTAATAACTTTGTGTAAGACAGTTTCTATCTAGAGAATAACTGTCGAGCTCTAAATGCTAATTTCCACTTAAATGCACCTTCTGGACCTTTTTGCAATGATCATTGGTAAAATACCAGCCGACTTACTCGAGAAAATAGTAGTTCATAGTCGGTTCACTAAAATTCGTTCACTCTTTCTAATTTTTTTTGTATTCTCAACGTAGATTGTTTTTAATGTTAAAATACATTAGAAATGATCTGCGTGAAAAATAACTCCTCATGGAGGCCTCCATCAAGCAACCTGCATTTTTGCGTGGAACTTGTATTCTCTATTTGAAGTGGGAATAAAATTCATTTGATTAGAGGTAATAATTGCATGGCAAAAATACGAATCATTAATTTATCAAAAGCAAAAGCAACTGAGAAAATTTTTGTTCTTCAATGAAAAGGTTTTTCTCCCACTGTCACCTCCTGAATATTGCTACGTCAAAGATATAAATTAGCGTAAGCGCCATATAACCGTAAACATTTGCACCCAGCCTTTGTGTGCTCAATATAAATCTCCGGATATTAGCTTCTCAATTTGTGCAGGCGAACAGAATCCATATAATCCATTAGAAACATACAAACTCTTCAAGCTTCTTCCTAGCTGGCAAGTCAAACAGAAACTTGGGCTGATTCTCATTTTCCTTCCGTACATTTTCATCCTTACAAATCCAACAGGGCCGTATATTTCACTGAAGTTTCACTTTTCCTTTCGGTTCGACGAAATATGTTTTTCTTACTTCCTACTAAAGCATGTGGTTTCTTGGCGGAATTCCCCCCTTTCGCCACATCGGAAA